>NW_007726257.1:180212-211498 GCF_000696425.1 Galeopterus variegatus | reverse complement strand
GGGTTGCGATCCGTTGCCGGACACGGAAAAAAAAAAAAAAAAAAAAAAAAAAGATCAACTGTATGATTTTGTTACAATCTGAATTTCTATGTCTTGTCCATTTTTAAAAGTTTAAAGTTATGTTTCCCACAACTTGTTTAATTCATCTAGCGTTTAATTTACAAAAATTGAAAAATTAGAAATTTAAAATAATTTGAGAGAACTTTAAAAATTACTTTAATTCTAAGAATAAGAAATTTATTACAGAATATATGCACAGTATTGAAAGGTATAAAATGCAGGGATGAAGAAAATCCAATGACACAGAGTTATTTTCTTCCCAGATTTTTTTCTATGCATTTTAATGTTGTAGATATCAGAATGTAGCTAACTTTTTATCCTGCTTTTCTCACTTAAAACTATGCCATAAGGACTTTTTTATATTAGTAAAAACTCACCATAAACATAATTTAAATTTCTATTAAACATGCATTATTTGGGAGAACCATAATTTATTTAAGTGCTCCATAAAGAGCAAATTAGTGATCAGGCAGGACACTATAGTGGCCTTCAGTATTTTTATACTATTTTTATGTTATTCTACTTGCGGAAATAAGAATAAAACTACAGACAATTTTGCTACACTCATCTTTTCTTATCTCCCCATCCTTCAAGCCACAATGGAGCAACATTTAAATGAGGCAGAGTCTGAAGCCCTTTATAGAGGAACTTACAAGAAAATCAAAGGGGGGAAACATTTACCAAGTATCTATAACATGCCAGGGTGAGGGGCCAGATTCAGCAAATAAAAATACAGGACACCCAGTTTTTGCAATATTTGGACATATATGAAAAAATTATTTGTTTATCTGAAATTAGAATTTAAGTCGGTATTCTGTATTTTATCTGGCAACCCTATGCCAGCAGCACTGCCAGGGCTGTCAGGTATATTTTTAAATCTAATCTCTTTGACTCCTTTGAGAGTTATGTATGATTCCCATTTTAAAGAAGAGATCAGAAAGTTTCAGTAACTTTTCTAAGGTCACATAGCGAGAGAGGTGCAGAGCAAGAAACCCAAGCTGACTGACAGGGCTGATTTGGTGGCCTTCCCTCTATCCTTGGGTAATATGGACCCAACTCTCCCTCAGTGAGAGAGGGTGCTTTGGATTTTCATTAGTTACTGTTCTTTCTTTTTAAAAACTGTTCATCACTCCTTTGTACTGTTATGTTAGAAATGAGTGTTCAAAAAGAAAAAGAGTACTAGACCTAGGTGACAGGGCCAAGCTACTAAACATGACCTGAAAATGAGGCCCAGGAAAAGGGGTTTTTCACTGCCATAGAATGGCAGGAGGGAGCTCTGACACACCCCCTCATCCCACCCTTTGGGAGCCAGGAGACCCTCCCACCGTCACACTTTCTAATGATAAACACAGGAGACAGTTTTATTTCGATCCCTTCTAGAAACCCCAGGAAAGTGTTTGAGTTTTGGTGGCCTTTTTTTTTTTTTTTTTTTGGTATTTTGGTTTAAAACAAATAAATAGTGCAAAAGGTGAAACTTTCAAAACTGGTTCCTCTAGAGTGTGGGAGGAAACATGATCAAACCATACGTTACCTCCGTCTCCTCCTGTCCAGGCATGAACCCAACCCCACGATGTGGCCCAGGCTAACCTCCCAGAACAACTGGAACTGGCTGTCTAGCTTCACTCCTTGGTCGCTTTGCACTTTGCTGCTTCCCTTCCCCACACAAGCACGTTCTTTCTAAACAAGTGGTTTGGCAAATCCCCCAGAGCACTGTCTCTCTTGGTCAGGAGGTGAAACTTCCCTAGGCTGCAAAATGAGGTGACAGAGGTAGCAGTATTTGAAGGGAGTGGGTGCAGGAGACAGAGAGAGCTGAAACAGGAAAAATGACCAAGTCCCCAAGCCTTAGCTGTACTCCTGAGATTCCCCTGGATGTGGCTCTTGTGGCGAGCTCAGGTGAGGCCTATGGTAGGACTTTGGAGAAGGACACAGATCCCTACAGTGCCACCCGCTGAGGCCCCCAGTCCTCACTCCAGGCAAACATATATGCCCAATGGCCTCTAGCTCTGAAATACAGAGGGTCTGAGTCTCTGTCCTCTGCATGGAGGGGAAGCAGGTGGCAAACTCACACCCAGCATCTGGCAGCAACTAACAGCTGCACTTCCCCTCCTCAAGGCCTGATAGCCTCAGATTTGTGTCCCCTCAGGCCCCAAAGCAATTCAGTCTCCTGGAACACTTGCCAAGATGACTGTCTTACAAAGCTCAGCCAACCTGTGGGCAGACAAGGTAGCAGGCCCAGGGAGCATTTAGCTACTCCTGCATGAGCTTATCAATTACATCATCACTACATCTTACAGAAGAGCATTACCAAGATGCCTCAACATTCCCCTCAGCTTTACTAAACTTTAAGTGGGTTTCTTCCTGACTCTAGGCCCTTGACCTCCCTTTTTTAAAGCACTTACTTTTAAAAAATTGTGTCATTTTTAATTATGTAAACATTTTTTAAGTCTCTTGCCAGTTTCACAACCCAGGAATGTCTTTCTCAAAGATGTGGGAGCCCCCTCTTTGAAATGCAATCATCAAAGGAGCTAGCACCCCTACCTTCTGGTTCCTGTGGGAGGGTAGAAGACTAACTTCAGTGGGTGTCTTGCACCCAGTTGCAAAACTACCTCCTATCATAAAGATACAAGAAGTGTATCTTTCCTTCCAGCTCTTTTCCACTTGCTCACCCTCAGCCCTTATAAACCCTCCTGCCCTCTGCCTTTAGAAGAGTTGAGTTCAAACTTAGTTCCAGTCTCTCTTCCCTATTTCAAGAGACTTGAACAAAGTCTTCCTTCCTTGTTTAACTTCATCTGGTGCAATTTTTGCTTTGAAAGGGAGAATGTAGCTTCTAATTTCCCCCCAGCATTGAAACAAGTTATAATTCTTGCACACTGGCATCATGCTTGTAAATTAGAATTGCCCTAGAAAAGAATTGGATGTGGATTCAAAGCTGTGCTGTGAAAGTAGACACTTGAGAGATGTGACTTGAGAAGAAAGTCTTTCTTCCCCCAAAGCATCTCCACAGCTTCACCACTAGCCTAGTGTTTTAGTCTGTTTTGTGTTGCTACAACAGAATTACCTGAGATTGGGTAATTTATAAAGAACAGAGGTTTATTTGGCTTACGATTCTGGGACAGCTGCATCTGGTGTGGGCCTCAGGCTGCTTCTACTCATGGTGGAAAGTGGCAGCAGCCAGTGGGTACAAGCAGATCACATGGTGAGAGGAAGCAAGAGAGACAAAGCAAGAGAGAGAGAGAAGGTGCCAGGGTCTTTTAAACAATCAGCTCTCACGGGAACTAATAGAGTGAGAACTTGCTCACTACCCCTCCTCCCCTAGGGAGAGCATTAATCCATTCATGAGGGATCCACCCCCATGACTCAATCAGTGTCTAACACTTCCACATTGGAGATCAAATTTCCACATGAGTTTTGGAGCGGACAACACATCCAAACTCCATTACCTAGCTTGACTAAAATAGTCACATTCAGATAAAGTTAATAGACATGAGGACCAAGATCTCTGAGGGAGACAGAGTTTGTCACTCTTATGGTACAATTAAATTGCTATGGAATACCATAACCAAAAAATAATGTGAGATGGATCTTACTTATAAATGTGAAATATAAATTAACAAAACTTCTGAAAGTGACCTTGGGGTAGGCAAAGGTCTGAAGATCACAAAAAGCTCTCTAACATAAAAGAAAATATAGCAAATTAGACTTTTTTTTAACATCAAGAACTTCTAATAAAAAAAGAATCATTAAGACTGCTAAAATGAGACTTTTACAAAAAACAAGACCAATTTCTGGCTGAAGAAAGCAGACTGAAAATATTATTTAACTCTGATCTCTAAAGAAATTCCATTAAAATGATAGTGGACTTTTTAAATATATAGAGAAATCACCAAGATATGGAAACAACTAAATGTCCATTGACAAATGAAAGGATAAAGAAAATGGGTATACACATACAATGGAATATTGTGTGTGTGTGTGTGTGTTGTGTTCTTACAACAAAAATTTTAAAAAATGCACACATGCATATGTAAACGGGGAGGGAGGAAACTTTGGGAGGTGATGGGTATGTCTATGATCTTGACAGTGGTGATGGTTTCACACGTGTATACTTATCCCCAAATTCATTGAGTTGAGTACATTAAATATGTACAGCTTTTTACATGTCCATCATACCTCAATAAAGTGGTGTTGGGAAAATGCCAAAATAATTTACTCATAAGCCTGTTTTGTCCTTGAAGTAATATTTTGTCTTTGAAACAATGTTTGCTTGTTACACTAGTCTGGCCTCTAATCACTACTTGCATTTTTTGGCTTCTGCAACCAAGCTTGCTTATTTATGCTAGCCTAGTGAATGCTGAGAAAAGAAAAAAAAAATGTAAAAACCCTGGAAGAGTCCACTTATAAAAACTTTGTGAGAGCAGAGCTCAGGGTCCAGATTTTCAAGCATTAGCTTGTCTGGATCCACCGGCATAATAAATACCTGACTCTCCAACCCTCTGAGTGCTGACCACTTCTTGCAGAGTCAGTTTCCACAATGGTGTTTTTTAAAAACATAAAATGAAATTTAAAAATACAGATAGAGAGAGAGAAAGGGAGAAGTAGGGCAGTAACTGAAGGATGAATGGAAACTGAGTCAGCAGAATTGAGAAAACTGAACTCTAAGACAGCATTGGGAAGCTGAGAAGCAACCTACTTTGTAATGTGGAGCCTCCTAAACACACAGGAACTGGTGACATCAGGCCCTTCTGGATGTGGGAGGACAGGTGGAACTTAGGAGAAGGCTGCAAATCTACTTCGGAAGCAATTGTATTTCTAGATCTCTGAGGCCACTCACCAACTGGGAAACTGAGTGCCTTTCAGAGTTTATTCTCTGGAAAAAGTAGAAAAAATAGAGTTCTGGAAAGGGGTACACTAAGTACAATTGAAGCCAGGATTAATGTGCTGAAAACAGGGGTTAAAGTAAAATTTTACATACTCTGCCCTCTTCCTCCACCCAGCAGTTGAACATGGTTAGCCCTGAACAGGGCAACTGGCTGAAGGGGTGAAAGGGGCTGAGACCCGGCTCCTCTCTCCAGCCACGTGCCCTGGAGCAGGCTGTGCCTGAATGAAGAGGCATCTTCTCCTCATTCTCCAGGAGGTGCCATCTGATCGCCAACCCTGCTCCTGCAGGGCCACCTCCCTAATTTTCACAAAGGCCTGGCATGGACACTCAGTGGCCCTGCCCGAGACTCTGGCAGCCAAACTTACAGTCTTCATGCAGACCCTTCTCTGAGGTGTCTAACAAGCCTCTCCCAGAACACCAGCGCCTGGCAGGGTAACTGCAGTACAGCCCACAGTGAAAAGCTGCTAAGACATAGCTTCACCCCTAAGCACGAGCAGGCAGCTGAGAATCAGATATGAAGAAAGCCTTTATTGAGAAAACTGAAACAAGCTGAAAAGGGCAACTGGAAGGAAATATGAGACTTAAAAAAACTACTCATTGTTGTTTTCAGAAAAGAGAAAATATCACCTGCACAAAACAATAACGAGAGGGTACAAAAAATATATATGAAACAAGAAAGAGCTTTTTAAAATTAAAATAGGAAAGAAGAAATGAAAGTTTCAATAGAAAGTCTGGGGAAAAAATTGAGGAAATAGGAGAAAAACGAGAGGTAATTAGAGAAGGGTTAATATCCAAATAACAGAAAACAAAGAAATTATAAAATTAACCTAGAATTAAAGGACATAAGTTTCTAGGTCAAGTCCCATCAAGTACCCAGAACAGTAGATTAAAAAAAATATGGGCCAGCCCGGTGGCGCACTGGAAAGTGCGCCGCTTGAGAGTGTGGTGGTGCTCCCGCCGAGGGTTCGGATCCCATGTGGAGACCGGTTCCCGCTCACTGGCTGAGCGTGGTGCGGGCGCAACACTGAGGGTAGCGATCCCGTTGCTGGTCCCTGGTACAGGCGCGACACCGAGGGTTGCAATCCCGTTACCAGTCAGTAAAAAAGACAAAAAGGAAAAAAAAAATAGATCTCAAGGCACATCATCACAAAATTTCAGAATATTAAGGACAAAGAAAAAAAAAATCAGAAAGCTTCCACAGAGGGAAAAAAACAAGTTATATTCAAAATCTAAGGAATCAGATTTGCTTCAGATTTCTCCAGAGCAACTCTCAAGGCACATCATCACAAAATTTCAGAATATTAAGGACAAAGAAAAAAAAATCCGAAAGCTTCCACAGAGGGTAAAAAACAAGTTATATTCAAAATCTAAGGAATCAGATTTGCTTCAGATTTCTCCAGAGCAACAGACGATGGAGCGTGCCTTCACGTTTCTGAAGGAAAAGACTTCCAACTTAGGATACAACACCGGGTCAAATAACTAATTATAAGTTAGGGTATGAATGAATGAATGAACGAATAAATGAAAACAAAAAAGGGTAGAATGAAAATACTTTCTCAGATATGCAAGGTCCCCCAAACTTTACCTATCACCTTGTGTTTCTCAGGAAGCTACTGAATTTACTCTGGGGAAATAAAGGAACATGCTAAGATATAGGAAATCAGAGGATCCAAGAAACACGGACCCCAAATCAAGACGGGGAAGATAATTTCCAAGTTGATGGTGAAGGGAGACCCCAGAAGTGGGAGTTGTGCTGCAGGCCTAAAGGGCAGCCTATCTGGGATAGAGAAGTTCAGAAGGCTCCTGGGAGATTTTCCACAGATAAAATGGATAAAATGCCTGGTGGGTTCCAACACAATGAGAAGACACTTGCTCTTCTAGTGAAGAATATGGGCCTTCATTAGCAATCAGTACATAGACAACCATTGAAAACCCAAGACATTTACTAACTGCAGGGAAAGGAAAGTTTTAGAGGAAAAGCCATCCTAAAAAGACATTACTGAGCAGGATGGAGTTACATAGTCAAAATAATTGTTGAAAATTGATCTAACCAAATTTGTGATTTAACTATTTGGGGAGGATGAGTGGACAGAGAGTGTATGCCAGTGGTGCTGGGAAGATAGATTATGGCTGAAATAGATAAAAGCAAGAAATAGCAATGTAGACAGATTATTTTGCGCTACGGAGGAAACACCAAAATAGCTAAAAGGATTGAAAGCATTTGCCTTTAGGGAGAAGGAAATAGGAGAGCAGGGAACCGCCGATTTATAAAGTAAAACTATCTACCTCATTAAATAATATTGATGTGTAATGTTGGTGAAAACAAAAATCAAATTGTAAAAATCAGAAGGATCATATTTTTTGGAAGGAGGAAAGAGGGGGTAACTAGTTGGCTTTAGAATCAAGTTTCATTTGCAGTAGAAGCAAGATAGTCAGGTGATCAGAAATAGGAAACCAGAGCTCAGGAAGCTAGACAAGGTTTGGAACAGAGATTTTGTAGGTATTTAAATTGGAAGAGAATTAGCTGTATAAGAAAAATGGTGTTGCTAAACAAGGGAAGAGGGCTTGAAGGCAAATGTTTTATAAGGGTCATTTGGAGCATCAGGAGAGAAGGAGACACCATGAAGAGAGCAGCCAAGAAACCCAAGGAAAGTGGGGGTTTCAATAAGGGGTAGTGGGTAGTGATCAAGATCAAGTGTGGGGGGAGGGAGAGGTGAAAAAACGCACATCATTAGAATAAACAATGAAAAATGGCTAAGCAGGGTATTCCAATCTAAGGATTAAATTCACACCTTTTAATGAGCTTTCAGTTAAAAAAGGGTTTTGAGTTCTGAAATGATCTCGTATTTTTCCAGGACATCACACAATAAATATGACCCTGTTTTCAGCAAATACACAGTTGTCTTTCATGGTGCAGTAGCACAAACCCTGCATTAATAAGAAAGGGAATCTTAGGACATATTGTCATTACCATTCTCATACAAAGCTCTGTCCCGTTTTTTGTCCACACAAGGGATGGCATTGTTTGCCAGGGATGATCATTTAAACTAAAGTTCATGGCTTGGCTAGATCTTCTTTTTGGCTGCATTTCCACAGCGAAACAAGATGGAAGTACAGAAAAACAAACAATATGCAGCTGCTTTTCCTTGCTGGTGTGTCAAGACCTACATTCAAAATACCCAATGTTATACTGAGTCTCATCTTAAGACGAAAGCAAACTTGGTGAAAGATTCATTATTTCATTTTGCTGAGTCCAATTCAGGGCTTAGTATCAGGACTCAAAACATAATCGGTAGCAAATGTTTCCTACTCTCTCCACAAACTATTTTCTCATTTTCTCTTCATAACATAGAGTGTGCTACACCCTTCCACACCCTCCAAACACATGCAAGATGAACAGAAAAGTCAGTTCTGTATTTTTCAAAAGCCCACCGAAACACTTTACTGCTGAATTTTCCCATTTGCCTGTATGAGTTATTCCTGCCTTCCAGATATTTCCATCTCAAACATATCAGTATAAGAATAGAAGAATGATATTAATTTGGAGTTCAAAAAGCTCACACAAGTCTATTAACAACGTCCCAAAGATCCTGGCTGGCAAACAATTTTTGTGCCAGTATATTTAGCAGTTTCCCCCTGAAGTGTCAACCAAATGAATAGTCTTCAGGGGGCAGAGCGGTATTTTCCGAGTCCCCAATGTCAGTTACTGGAGCACAACATCAGAGTGCCCCACAACACACTGTTACGTGCCTATTTTCCCAAACAAATTATAGGAACTTCTCTAAAGCGGTGAACAGCTGAAACATCATTCTAAAATGTATATTTTGAAGAGAAATGATGGGGTAATGAAACTGACACATAATAATTAGAAATTTACAAATGTTTGTGATGCTTGATAAGCAGTTGTAGAGATAGAATGGGGATTCATCTATAGGGAATGTATTCATATGTAACATAATTTTACACTGCTTTCACTTATTAAAATGCTTTCAAGCAAAATACACAATGAGATCAGTTTTAAATGATATAGGAACATTCGAAGGCCATTGACATAAATCAATAATAAGTCCACTTTGGAAATAGAAGACAGAAGAGACTTTGCTAGAATCTAGCCATGCTCATTTCCATTTCCACTGTAGGTTTTCAGAGGTGACTAGGAGTGAGGACAGAGTATAGGAGAAGTGGTAGATCTCCAACCCAAGTAACTATAATTGGCTCTGCAGCTGGCTTAGCAGGTGTTTATTCAAGGTCCCTTGCTTGAGTTTATCTGACACAAGCCCTGAAAGCAGTCCCTTAAGCAATGGAAAATGTCAAATCCCAGATCCCTCATTGGGCGACAAGGTAAATAGAAAGAAACGAACTTAGCTGTAGAAGTCAGGCAAACCAAACCCAGACAGAAATTTCTGAATGGGCTGTCTGAGAGCTGGGATAATGAGCAAGTAGAAAGAGAACTAACATCTTCCACATGCCTACTCTTTACTGGGTTCTCCTAAGTGCCTGACCAACAGTACCTCATTTCACCCTCACAAAGTTCCTGGGAGGTAGACTAACTGAAAATTCCCCACCGTGGTCTACAAGGCAGTAAGGGATCCCTGACTATGTCTTGGGCTCCGTGTTAACATCTTCACCCCTTGCTGGATCTTCTGCCCCAACTACACTGCTCTCTTGACTGTCCTTTGAAGCCACCAAACAGGCTCTGCCTCTTGACCTCTGTGCTGCTATGCTGTTCCCCTGCCTGAGTATCCTTCCCGTAGGTTAGCAACACAGCTCCTTCCCTCCCTCATTCAGGTCCCCTGGCCAATGGCACCTCCCTATTTAAGTAGCACCCCCATGCTTTATCCCCTGAACCTGCTTTATTTTCTTTCATAGCACTTGTGCCAGATTGAATAGTGTCCCCCCATAATTCATGTCCACCTGGAACCTCAAAACATGATCTTATTTGGAAATAGGGTCTTCACAGATGTAATTAGTTAATATGAGTTTATACTGGATTACAGTGGGCTCTGAATTCAATACGACTGGTGTCCTTTTAAGAAGAGGAGATGACACACAGGGATACATGCACAGACAGAAGGCCATGTGGCCACAGAAACAGAGACTAGAGTGATGCTGCCGCAGCAAAGAATGCCAAGGATTGCAGGCAACCCCTGGAAGCTGGGAAGAGGCAAGGATTCTTCTCCAGAGTCATCAGAAGGAGCCTGGTCCTGCCAACACATCAATTTCTGACTTCTAGCATCCAGAACTGTGAGAGAATAAATTTCTGTTGTTTTAAGCCACCCAAGCTTGTGGTACTTTGTTATAGCACCCAAGGAAATGAATACAGCATTTGTCACCACCTGACATTATAGATATATATTTTTATTGGTTGGTTTGTCTCTCTCTTTTCCTACTAGAATATACAGTCTTTCAGGTAGGGCTTTTGTTGTTGTTCATTGCTGTGTTTCTAGTGCCTAGAATGTTAGGCCATTGCTGGCTTTGGAGAAGGAAGGGAAGGAATTCAGGCAGTCCTCTAGAAGCTGGAAAAAGCAAGGAAAGGATTCCCTGAGAGCCTTCAGAAAAGAATGCAGCCAACACCTTGATTTTAGGACTTCTGACCTCCTCAGCTGTAGGATAATACATTTGTATTTTATGGCACTAAGTTAGTGGTAATTTATTTTAGCAACAATAAGAAATCTAATACATAATGTTACCTACAGTGTGTTGTTTGTCCTCTTTCTCACCCCTGATTGATCCCTCCCATAACTCATGACCAAGTGAAGGGTCAATTATGTGCCCTTAGATACCCCAGATCAGGAGATCTAAAGTTCGCATAGTGTGTTACTCTGTTTTTGTGTCACTCTAACAGAACACCTGAGACTGGGTAATTTATAAAGAAAAGAAGCTTATTTGGTTCATGATTCTGGGACAGCTGCATCTGCCATGGGCCTCAGGCTGCTTCTACTCATGGTGAAAATCCACAGGGCAGCCAGAGGGTGCAAGGAGATCACATGGTGAAAGGAAGCAAGAGAGAGAGGGAGGAGAGGTGCCAGGGCCCTTTAAACAACCAGCTCTCGTGGAAACTAATAGAACGAGAACTCACTCACTACCCACCCCGCCAAGGCATTAATCTATTCATGAGAGACCCGCCCCCCATGACACAAACACCTCCCAACACTGCCACATCAGGGATCAGACTTCAACATGAGCTTTGGGGGACAACATATCCAAATTATATCAGAGTGTTAGTGATTAGCAGTAAACGAAAAGATTATAAATGCTAATGCCACTGCCTCAGTTTAAAAGCCGAGTGCCAACACATTTCCAATCATAGAATTCAGTGTTCTCTAAAACTCTGGGAAATAAAAAATTTTTAAAAAGTAACTTAAAGCCATAAATAAAGATCATGGGCTAGAACATTTTCTTCCTTCCTCACATAGAAACTACTTAACAATATCCTTACATGGGTATCTACTAAAAGAAGAGGGGGGCAGGGACACAGAAGAGAAAAGTTTAACACGCTTGCCAAAAGAAACTTAACAAAATACTAAATAATGGTAGGTTAGTTTGCTATAGTTTCAAAATATTTGAAGATATTTTTTAATGAGCCACCAATGCCCGCACTCAGTTACTGAGGTATGGGGAGAGGCGTCCTTGTTTACTGAAGAGGAAGTTTTCAGCTCGAATGAGGAAAGAATAGCTTCACCTTCTGCAGGAAAATGACACAAGCAGGCGTGTGGGATTCTTCTCCAAGGTTCCTGATTCCAAGTCTAATGCTCTTTACATCACATTACTGCTGTTAACAAAGGAAAAACAAACAGGCACATCTCCCCCAAACTGGAGAGGCAGTCTTGGAATTGGTTAATTCAGTTCAAAGAGCCCAGACCTTAGAATTACTCAGCTGGGGGAGTCCTCGCTCTCCCCACACCCCCGCTCTCCACCAGAAGCATCGAGATAGGAGGTGCTCAGTTTCCATGGGTTTGGGTTTCAGGCCACTGCCCTGGGTCTCAAACCACTCTCCTAGGAATCAAGCCCCACTTCAGAGTCCTAAACTATGCTGGTCTGTAGCACTTACTTTTGGCACCAGCACGTGGAGATTAAGACCATGGGGGGCAAATTTATGTAATCTCAGTGGCCGAGCCTGCTCAGTGAAAAGGAGTTTATCCCTTAAATGACCTTATACTCAAATATATTGAATATATTCAGTGCATGTGATGGAATTTGACCAATGAACATGCTCTAAAAGAGATCAACAGAGCACGCGCATGTTACATATCTTGGAACCACCCCCTTAGTGGAGTATTCATTAGACAGCATGAATATGTATAGATAGCAAAACTATAAAAGTGGAATCCAGGAAGAAGGTGGGGCTGCTGCTCACTCTCTTTGGGGCCTGCCCACACTTGGTGCGAGGTGTGCATTTCTTACTTTTTTTTTTTTTATCGAACTTGCCATTAGCAGGCCATGCTCACTCTCAAGTCAGCCTGGACTTTGTCTGTGAAGTATGTATTTATTTCTTATTCTCTGTATTAAATGTGTTTTTACTTTCTACTGTGAATCTGCTCTTGAATTCTTTCCTGTGGCGGAGTCAAGAATATGGTAGAGGATGGGGTGGGTTGAGGCTGGTTATCTGGCCTTCCCAGACCCTCTCCTCTGGTATCAGTGTGTCCTTGAGAAATGCACTTACCTCTTCTAAGCTCCTCTGCTCCTGCATTTGAAAAGTGGTCATTATAACATCTTCAGCCTGAGGGCAAATACTCAACAAATAATAACTGTTACTATCATTACTTTTCAATCCCTGTTTGATCTAGTGCCTGAAAATCCACCATCAGGGAGGGTTCATTTAGGTTATTGACTAACTCTTCTTTTAAAACCTTCTCTTAAAACTAGCAGGGGTTACACAGTAAGTCATGATCAGAAATTCCCATCTGAGTGTGAATTCCTGTTTCAGATTGCTGTGGAAAGAAAAAAGGAATATAAAGAACTAAGGTTCAGCCCATGGACCCTGAGTTAAAAAAAAACTTTTTTTTAATTAAAAAATAAAAACTAAGGTGGCAGAGCAGAAGCAAGTGAAGGAGTTGAAGAACGTTCTCCTTCTGAAGCACCCTCAGGCATGACATTCCAATTATTAGCCTGGTGATTCTGGACACTTTATGGAATCTTCCTGAGCCATATTTTCCTCATCTGTGAAATGGAAATGCTGTATTTAAAATGGGGATCGAGTGCATCACATGAGATAACGTGAACACGCTTTGGAAAATATAAAGAGCTATGGAAGGTTTGAATAATATTACTTTGAGGTTTAGAAGAATTTTCTCAACTGATATACTGATATAGTCTAAGCACTAAATTATTCACTACTATTATATAAAAGCATTTATAATTTATTATTATATTAGACATTATACTTTTCTGTTATAAATATGAGTCGGATTGAATTCTCATTTTCCTCCTTGGTGCTATTACTCTGAACTCTAGTGAAGAAAAAGAGTTACATTAGAGTAAAAAATGTAAAAGTTGGGAGAGGAAGAAAAAGAAAAGCATCGATGTACATCTAATTACTCCTTTGACTAAACCGCCAAGCTCCCCCCTCCCCATTCCTCTGTATTGGATGCTGCTAATAGTTATACATTGTTGAGATGAGGACTAGAAACCAGTAACCAAATACACTTAGAGCAGACAGTATTAGTAAAAAAGGTTGGGAAGAATTTACTTTAAAACAATATTGTCAGGTTATTGGGGCCGGCCCGGTGGCGCACTGCTACAGTGCGCCGCTTGGGAGCATGGCGGCACTCCCACTGAGGGTTCGGATCCCATATACAGACCAGCTCCCGCTCACTGGCTGAGCGAGGTGCGGGCGCGACAATGAGGGTTGCGATCCGTTGCCGGACACGAAAAAAAAAAAAAATATTGTCAGGTTATTTCAGTAGGTAATGTGAGCTACCAGTATGTTTCATTTTATAGAAAAGTAGATGATTGAATTCACATGCATGCACATTTATGTATTCAGATACATTAATTTATGCACAGGAACATTTAATTTTAGCATGAATTCACAGAGGTTGAAAGCTGCTTAGAAAGGACTTGTGAGGACACACCTTAATCTTTCATTTTTCCTATGTTCCCCAAAATAAAGCTGAAAGCACCATTTCAAACTAGAAGTTGTAGCATCTTTGCTTTTGGGGGGATGCATATAAGAAGTGTGTGACAGCTCATCATTAAGCAAATTAATAATGCCCTAGTAAACGTAACTGGGCACAATGAGGCTGGATCAATTTTTATGCAGCCTGCTTTGGAAATAGACTTGCCCGAGCACAGCAGGAAACCTTGTCATTAATGAATGCTTTTCTTTACTTTCTTTCCTTTGGCTACAACTAATTTGAATAACAGTCTCATTTTGAAATCACTGGATTAAAGAAATACATTTTTGTGGAAATAATAATCCATTTCCCCTCCCCATTCCCAAGCCAACCAAAAAATCTCTATTAACACACTACAGCAGCTCCATGAAAAGACCTGAATGCCTTTTGATTGTCCGCTTGGCTGACTGACCAGATGTGATGAGGATCTGGACATGGTAAGACAGTTTCCCAAATGTGATGCTTGTGAATTTTCACAGGCCGTAGAGGGCTGAGCAACACAAAATACAAATTCGGCGGAGGAGCCTGACAGCAAAGAGTTCATCTTTGTACAGGAGCCTACAGCAACCAGAACCACACAGCCCAATGGAAGGGATAGGAATGCTCACTGGATGAGTGTGGTGCTGACAACGTCAAGTCAAGGGTTAAGATCCCTTTACTGGTCATCTTTTAAAAAAATAAAAAATAAAAATAAAATAAACTGTAGGTTGGTATTGGATCCTATTACGGGTGGAATTCTGTCTCTCTCAAAAGATTTCAAGTTCAATCTCCCAATATCTGTGAATATGACCTTATTTGGAAATAGGGTCTTTACAGATAATCCAGTTAAGATGAGGTCATTAGAGTGGGCTCTAATCCAATCTGACTGTGTCCTTATAAAAAAAGCTAACCCTGCTGATGCCTTGATCTTGGATGCCTAGCCTCCAGAACTGTGAGACAATAAATTTCTGTTGTTTAAACCACCCACCCAACTGGTGCTACTTTGTTACAAAACTGCCCAGCAAGCTAATACAGATTCTTAACTCTATGGCTGTAAAATAAAATACAGGGTATTTAAACAAATCCATTTTTATCAGAGCAGTGAATAAATTGTATCTTCTAAAGAATGCCTAGGAAAAAATAACAGTGAAACTGTTCTCTGGAGACCATCTCATTTACCCAGTAACTACAGAGCTGTCTGATTTATCGCCAGCCTTATTATATAAATTGTCTTTTTCTAGACCTTGAAAAATGCTGGGGCCTAAACTGTAATTATAGTACAGGGGCCTCTGGAGTAAAGCAAATTATGTAAAGATATGCTTTGATTAGCCTACTTATCAAGGGAGAAAGTCAAGATTTAAGTCATTTTAATTTTTAGTATACTTTTATTTAGTTCTACCACAGAAACCAAAACTCTCAACTATTACCTATTGTCCCTATTGCTGTCCATTTCTACAGGTAGCAATATGAAGGAAAACTCTTAATTTTTTATAGCTAGTCTGAAAACACTCTGGTGCTAGATATTTATTCCAGTTGCCCGTCCAAATCTGCTGTCCATTCTTCTTTTTTTTTTTTTCCTTTTTTTCTTTTTTCGTGTCCGGCAACGGACCGCAACCCTCAGTGTCGCCCCCGTACCGGACCAGGACCGGCAACGGGATCGCAACCCTCGGTGTTGCACCCGCACCTCGCTCAGCCAGTGAGCGGGAACCGGTCTGTATGTGGGATCCGAACCCTCGGCGGGAGCACCGCCGCACTCCCAAGCAGCGCACTGTAGCAGTGCGCCACCGGGCTGGCCCCTGCTGTCCATTCTTCTGCACATTGTTCTATGCCCTGAGAAGCTGACCCAAGGGACAGTATCAATTGGCCCTTCCTCACTGCCTCTGGCTGGGTTTGCTAAAGGAAACACCGGCAGAGGGGACAGAGGACAGGGCGAGTGTGAGGTCAGGACCTTCACTCATCAGGACTTGAGGTCTTAGGGGTATGTGATAGGTGTCTATTGCTGTGTTGCCAATCACCATAGACTCAGTGGCTAAAACAACACACACTTATTATCTCCCAGTTTCTGTGTCTCAGGACTCCAGGCGTGGCTTAGCTGGGTCCTCTGCTCTGGGTTTCACAAGGCTATAACTTTGGTGTTGGCCAGATGTGTTCCTTTCTGGAGCTTGGGGATATTTTCTAAGCTCATGTGGTTGTTGGCAGAATTCTATTTCTTGCAGTCATGGGACTAAGGTCCCTTTCTTGCTGGCTGTCAGCCCAGGACCACTCTCAGCTCCTAGAAGTCACCCATGATTCCCTGTTACATGACACTCATAACATGACAGCTCACTTCTTCAGTCTAGCAGGAGATGCTGTCACTCACTCCAGTCTGGTCAGATAGAATCTTCCATAATGTAACTTAACACAGGATTGATATAGCCCATCACATCTGCCAGATTCTATTGGCTAGAAACAAATCACAGCTTCCACCCATATTTAAGAGCAGGAGATTATACAATGGTGTAACTCATTGCAGGTCATCTTAGAATTCTGCCTGCTACAGGGTAATCAGTCAGTCCACTGTTGCTAGCTCTAGAGTTTTCCCTAAACACTTCCTATGCCTGTAAATGGTCCCTCAATTAAATTCTCCTCAAATTATCCCATTAGAGTGTTCCATCTGTTTCTGCCAGGACCCTTACTGATAAAATCCCTTTGCAAATGACCTGCTTTGGTAATGTGCTTTCCTGAGTCTTCTTTGAGCCTGGGCCAGCTGATGGCTGGACTTGAGAGAGCTCAGACTGAGCTAAACTGTTTAGCATTCCAAAGGAAAAAGTGGCAATGGCTTCCACTTGGCTGCAGGTGGGGACAGTGAATGAAGAGAGAGTTGGACAGCCAGAAGCCAGGCAGAGAAACACGGGAACAGATGACTAATGGGGGATTTGGGGAGTGAACTGCTGAGCGGCAGGCAACATAAACCCTCTCACGGTCCATAAAATTCACATTGTTCACTGCCTCAGGGTGGCATCTTCTCTCTGGGGAACAACAGGAAGAGCAGAGTCCTACTTTGCAGGTGGTTTGGAGCATGAACGAAGGGTGTCTGTATGCAGCCACATCTGGGTCTGTGGCACCTGACCCCTGTGACACTGGGAGGCCACACTGCTTCCCATTAGCACTTTGAACCCTTATCTTTTTTCCCTTTAAAAAATTAAAAACAAACTTTGCATTTTTTAAAGAATCATTTCACTTTAGAACATTCACTTTCCTATATTTTTGGAAAATTTGCTTTTTAAAGAGAATCTATGTTCCTAGACCACTGGTCACAATGCAAAGAGAGGCTCTGGCTGAAGCTTGAAAATGTGCCCTGTTGCTTAGCTTTCCATATATGTGATTATTTCATCAACTGCAGCACACAATAATCCTATGATCTACCTTCAGAGATCCAAGGCCAGAGAAATAAAACTACTAAAAACAAAAAGCAAACAAAAAATACCCCAGACCAAACAAGATGATGGTTTACATCTTGCAATGTTGCATTTATTTAAGTATTTAAGAGACATGGAAGCATCACCTTAAATTCCATTTAATTGTATCCTGAAGACAGTCATGTAAGTTATCATGGCCATTCTCAGAGGCAGCATGAAACAGTGGGTCTCAAATGTAGTCTCCAGACCAGCAGCACCAACATTACCTGGGACACTTGTGAGAAATGCAAATTCTGGGCCCCCAACCCTGACCTACTGAATCAGAAACTCTGGAGGTGGGACCCAGCAATCGATGGTCTAACAAGCCCTCCATGGGATTCTTACATACTCCACAGGTTGGCAACCACTGGCTAGAAGCTGAAGGATTAGGACTTAGAGACTTTCACCTGTGTGTTCAAGGGTAGCACTCTTTAAAAAGAGAATGGAGAGGGAGGACACAGGAGGGAAAGGGGATAGGAAGAGAATTGTCCTCAGTCCCCTAGTAACTAAGAAGCAGTCGTGTGCTAGTAAGTGCTTAAAAATGGCTCTCAGGATGTGGAGTGTGGCAAAGCCCTGATATGCAGTATTTGCCAATTTCCATGGTATAGATATTGCCACTACAGCCTATTTCAAGCTCCCAACATCAGGTTGCAGAACGTGAAATTGGGATCTTGGAAAACAGCACAGACAGGCTCCAGGACCCCTGCTTTGTTGGATTAACCAAGCAGAGTAACTGTGTGGTGGCCCTTGATAAGTCCAGTCAAGTCTCCTTGGGGTTGTTTACCAGGTGGAACAATTCCCATGGATCAGGGTCTCTCAACCTTAGCATTGTTGACATTTTGGGCTGGATAGTTCTTTGCTTGTGCTTTGGGTGATGTTTAGCAGCACCCCTGGCCTCTACCCACCGCATGTTAGTAGCACCTTCCCCCAACCCCTGCAGTTATGACAACCAAAAATGTCTCTAGGAGTGGCCAGATGTTCCCAGGAGGACAAAATCATTCCTGGTTAAGAATTAGTGCCTTAGATTGACTTTTCCATCCTTTATAATTGTTCAGATTGTTCTTTAGATCATTTTATTCACATCTAACTTTTAGAATATTTCAGTTCCATTCCACAATTCCAACTTTGACAGAAGATTGCTTTCCTCTGCTAACTCTACCTAGACATGGAGATGACCTTCTGGCCAGTGTGCCAGACTTCATCTGTTATTCATTCTGTTTATTGTTATTATTTCTCTACTCAGTGGCCCAGATTCTTGTTTCAACATTGGTACTATACAGGTGATGCTATTTGTGTATCTTAGTATTTCATTTCCAGCAGCCATAAAGTCATCATCTCTTTCTACGTGTTTCTGTTTCCTTGTTTCTCTTTCTTAGTCACCCCTAGAGGTTCAGACTTTACTCTTCCTTCCATTTTCTCCAGAAAGTAATAAAATGTTTTATTTGTCTCTAATCTCCCTCTCCTTCTCCACCCTCTGCTTTAGAAAAGTAATAAACAAGTTTTATCTCTTTATAATGTAAAAAGCTCTTCTAATTTGTTAGACATTTAATAGAACTTAACAAGTACATTTGTCCTGTGGAAATGGACCTAAGTTAACAAAATCAAGATGATTTTCCCAACCTGTAACATTTAAAAATTATTATTAAACAATCCATTAAACAGCATGGGTGAAGAAGGCAAGTAGCCTTGATGCCCCTTTGGTGATAGAGACATCAGTACCTTAAAAAGTAAGGTTCTTTGCTCCCGGCTACCTGTGACGTCAGGCAGAAGGAGCGAGCCTATCACAGGAGCTGCCTGTAGGTTACTAGGCAACACCACCTCTTCTCTACACCGAACCTCTCTACTCCTTTCTTCTGAGCTTATTTTAGTACTTGGGCTGAACAATTTTAGTTTAGCAGGCACAGATACTGGAAAGCTCATTGTCCAGCAGTGGTTTATTATATATGAAACTATTTTTTAAAGTCATCTTTAAAAATGACCATTTGTTTTTCTTTTTAAATATTGTACTTTAGACACTAGAGGTTGAGACAGATGACCTCTGATAATCCCTCCCAATTTAGTATTCCATAAAGTTCAAATGCTACTCTTAAAAATGCTTTCAGTACCCATGACTTAAAAAAAAATCAGATTAAATAGCATTGTAATGTTTTTTATTTGAAACATTTTTCATAATCATTCCCAGTTATTGCTTCTAACTTCTTGTTTGCCAATTTTTTCCTATAAGAAGGAGGAGAAATCTATATATCATTTATTCAGGTATTCATGATGTTAACTTTGACTGAGGATCAGCAATGTGGCAGGAATGGAGCAAGGTGATGGGTATACACGGAACTTTCAGTCCAATGAAAGAGAACGATGTGGAGGCAGATCACTACAGAACGGTGTAAGGATGTAACCACAGGAGTAGGCCCAGTGTGTCCCAGGAGCACAGAGTAGTGACTTTGAAGATGGAGCCAGAGAAGGCTTCAAAGACTCCAGGGATAATGTGAGGCTGGCTGCTTAGCTTGTTTGGTAGAGCATGGTGCTGATAACACCAGTGTCGAGGGTTCATATCCCCATGCCCCAGCCAGCTGCCAAAAATAAAATTAAAAAATAAATTAATTAAATCTTTTTTTAAAAGGGATGATGTGAGTAGGAGATATAGAGTGAGAGAGGGAAGGAAGGCACAGAGGTGAGAAAAAGATGAATGCAGGAGGATGGTTGCAGTCCAAAATTGCTGTAACATAAAGTCAGAGGCAGGAGGTGTCAACAAAGAGGTTTATAGGGACCTGATCGATGAAAGAGCTGTAGGAAATGGGAAGCCACCAGAGAACTGAAAGCAGAAAGGGTGCAATTATACTTGCATTTAAGGATAATCTCAGCAGCTGAGGAAGGAATTAGGAGATAACTGAGCAAGGGAAATTAGTGAGGATGCTGACACAGTGGTACAAGAGAGAATGATGTAGGCTTATATTGGGACACCAGTAATGGGGATAGAGAAAACTGGACCAAGTTGAGAAATTCCCAAGAGGCTAACTGGGTAGAGCTAAGTGATTACTTGGGTGTTGATGATGAAGGACAAGAAGGAGCTTAGAATGAAAGTCAGTTTCTAACCTAGAGACAATAGTGCTACAATCTATGAGTGAGAACGTAGGAGAAAGAGATAGTTTAGATTCTATTTTGGTACATGCAAGATGTTTATCTATCCATCTAGCAGGCAATAGGCTATTTGAGTCCTCTTCTTGGGTAGGGAAATAAAAGTACTAGAGAAACATATTTGGGAGTTATCAGTTTACGGATGATGTTGAAACAATGAGTGTGGATGAGATCACCTAGAGAGGACATAATAAGAACTATGGGTGGAGGATTAAGCCTTGGGGGACCCTGAAGTTTAAGGAGTGAGTGGAGGGAGACGAGCCCACAAAATAGAGAAAGAAGAATCAAAAATGTCAAGAAACATAAACCAGGAAGTGTCATGGAAGTCAAAGGGAGTGAATGTTCCAGGAAGGAAGGATAAGTTAACAAAGAGCAATACCTCAGAAAGATGCAAAAAGACAACTGAAAAACACTCACCACACATAGCAATTGGAAGTCATGGATGGTCTTCAAGAAGCAGAATTTTAATAAAAAACAGAATTCAGGGATTTGTGGGGCAAAAGGAAGTTGAAGTGAAGAGAGTAAATGTAGACAACTCTTTGGAGAAGAGAGAAATTGGACAGAGGCACTTTTTTTTTAGAGGGCTGAAGCTAGAATTATTTGCCACCTAGGGAAAGATACAGATGGGAGGGGAATATTGAAGAAAATTAGGGAAATAAAGAGATGGAGAAAAATCTAGCAGGAGGGTAAGTGATGTCACAGAAATGATGAAAGCATGTAAAGACATACACTACTTGAGGTGCCTGGGACAAGAGAAGGTAGGACTAGGCAAACAGCAGACAGACTAAAATGCCTGAGAAGAAGGAAACTAAAGCAGAAGATTTTGGGGGTGATGGCAGTATAAATGCTCTGAATAATGAAGAATCTGGAAAGCAACACCCATGCCCCAGGTCAGATATATGCTCAGAAAAGACCTGAATGGATCTTACACTTGCACCTCTGGCTGATCTTTGGGGTCCACAGAGGTAGGAAGTGAAAGCTAATGCAAAGTTGAAGGAGTACCCCAGCCACTTTGCAAAACCCCAGAGTTTGTTTGTTGGTTTTGGCTCCAGGCATTTAAGGAAATGTTTGCCAATCACTGGCTGACCACTGAGATAATGGAACAGAGACTTCAGTGACTACACAAAACAAGGAATATATTTTTTGCAAAAATAATTTGGAAAAGTCACTAACCAAATAGATGACTGAAGCCCTCAACAATCAACAACAAAAAACCCTTGGGAGAGGGGAGAATCTGATTCCCAGAGTTATCACAATATAGTATTTGAAATGTCCAGTTTTTATCAAGTTATAAGCATTCAATGAAACAGGAAAGTATGGACCATTTAAAGAAAAAATAATAATAAATTGATAGAAACCATGCCAGAGGAAGCCCAGACATTGGGATTACTAGAGAAAGAGTTTAAATCAACTATCTTAAGTTTGCTCAAAGAACTAAAAGAAACTGATGTATAAACAAGTATATCAATAATGAATATCAATAAAGAGATAGAAGTTATGAAAGAAACCAAACATAAAAACTGGAGCTGAAAAGTACAATAGCTGAAATAAAAAAATTATTAGAGGGGTTCAACAGTAGATTTGAATAGGTAGAAGAATCAATTTGAAGACAGACCAATTGAAATTATCCAGTCTGAAGAGCATAAAGGAAAAAGAATAAAGAAAAATGAACAGAGCCTAAGGGACCTGTGGTACACCACTGAGCATACCAACATACCAGAAAGGGGTGGAGAGATATGTGAGTGGCCAAAATGTCCCAACTGGATGAAAGACATGAATCTATACAATCAAGAAGCTCAATGAACTCCAAATAGGATAATCTCAAAGAGATCCACATCATGATAATCAAGCACATTTATAATCAAACTGTCAAAATCCAAAAACAAAGAATCTTGAAAGCAGCAAGAGAGAAATGTCTCATTGTATATAAGGGGGCCTCAATAAGATTAACAGTTGATTTCTCATGAGAGGCCAGAAGGCAAAGTAATAACATTCAAAGTACTGAAAGAAGACACTCTAGCAAAAATTCTATATGTATTTGAACATTCTATATTCAAAAATGAGGGAGAAATTAAAACATTTCCAGGTAAACGAAAGTTAAGAGAGTTTGTTGCCACTAGAACTTCCCTATAAGAAATGCTAAAGGAAGTCTTTCAAGCAGAAACAAAAGGGCACTCAACAGTAAGTCAAAGTCATATGAAGAAATAAAAAACTCTGGTACAGGTGACTACAAAAGTAAATATAAAAGCCAGTATTGCATTTTGGGTTTGTAACTCCTCTTTTTGTTTCACATGTGATTTAAAATACAATGCATCAAAAAATAATTATAAATCTATGCTAATGGGCACACAATGTGTAAAGATGTAATTTATGACAGTAACAACATAAGTGGGGGTATGAAGCTTTTAGCTGCAGAAATTTTATATGCAATTGAAGCTAAGTTGGGAGAAATTCAAACAAACAATCCACACTGTTATAAATTTAGGATGCTTAATGTAATCTCCATGGTAACCACTAAGAAAATAACTTAAGAAATTACAGAAAAGGAAATGATGAGAAAATCAAAATGGTACAGTAGAAAAAAAAATCAATCAAACACAAAAGAAGTCACTATTAAAGGAACTGAGGAACAAAAAAGATATGGCATATTGAAAACAAATAGCAAAATAGCAAAAGTCTCAGTAATATATATACTATACTATATATTTAACATACAATAGTTATTATCTACACCTGTGCATCACTTAATAACAGAGACATGTTTTAAGAAATGTTTGTGTAAGTATGATGTTCACATCGTCAAAATTGTAGGTGATTTTGTCATTGTGTGAACATCATACTTACACAAACCAAGGGGGTATAGCCTACTACACATGTAGGATATATTGTATAGCCTATTGCTCTAGGCTACAAACCTGTATAGCATGTTGCTATACTGAATACCATAGACAATTGTAACACAATGGTAAGTATTCATGTATCTAAACATATGTAAACATAGAAAAGGTACAATAAAATATGGTTTAAAAAGATATAAATAGCACACCTGTATAAGACACTTACCATGAACAGAGTTTGCAGAATTGGAAGTTGCTCTGCATGCATCAATGAGAGAGTGGTGAGTGAGTGTGAAGGCCTAAGACATTACTGTACATACACTTCCATAGACTTTAAAAACATTGTATACTTAGGCTACACTAAATTTATAAAAAAAAAAAATTTCTTTCTTCAATAATAAATTAGTCTTAGCTTACCATAACTTTTTTAGTTTATAAACCCTTAAAAATTTTAAAACTTTTTGACTCTTTTGTAATAAAACTTAGCTTAAAACATAAACATGTACAGCTTTTCAAAAATACTTTCTTCATATTCTTATTTTATAAGTTTTTTCTCTGTTTAAAATGTTTTAAATTTGTTTTTTACTTTTCAAACTTTTTCGTTAAAAAGACACAAACACACACATTGGCATATGCCTACATAGGGCCAGAATTATCAATATCACTGTCTTCCACCTCCACATCTTATCTCACTGGAAGATGTTCAAGGGCAATAACACACATGAAACTTCTCCTATGATAACAATCCCTTCTTCTGGAGTACCTCCTGAAGGGCCTGCCTGAGGCTGTTTTACAGTTAATTTTTTTTTATAAATGGAAGAAGCCCACTCTAAAATAATGATAAAAAGTATAGTATAGTAAACATAACCTAGCAACATAGTTGTTTATTATCATTATCAAGTATTATGTACTGTACGTAATTGTATATGCTATATTTTTATACAACTGGAAGCATAGTATGTTTGTTTACACCAGCATGACCATAAACACATGAGTGGTGCTTTGTACTATGACATTACTAGGCGATAGGAATTTTTCAGCTACATTATAATCTTATGGGATCATCATCATATATATGTGGTCCATCACTGACGGAAACATTGTTATGCAGCTCATGATTGTACATTACTATGATATAATATGTTAAATAATACAACTTTAAATATAAATGGATTAAACTTACTAATTGAGAGACAGAGGGAATTTGTCAAAACCCCCAGGAAAAAGAAAAAAGAAAAAATATATACAAAAAAAAGAAAAGGGAAAAACCCATAGAATATGCAACAGAAAGAGTGAACCCTAATATACTAAACTAATGCAAGATGTTAATAACAGGAGAAACTGAGTTCATGGGGGCAGGAGAGGGATGAGTGGGTATACGAGAACTCTCTGTACTTTCTACTCAATTGTTCTGTAAACCTAAAACTGCTCTAAAAAATAAAGTCTATTAATTTAACAAAAATGATTCAACTATATGCTGTCTGTAAGAGACTCGCCTTAGATCAAAAGACACAAATAAGTTGAAAGTGAAAGGATGTATTCATAAAAAGACTTTCCATGCAAATGGTAACCAAAGAAGAGCTGGGGTGGTTCTCCTAATATGAGGCAAAAAAGACATTAAGTCAAAAATCTTTACGGGAGACTAAGAGGATCATTATATATTGATATATGGGTCAATTCATCAAGAAGATGTAACAACTATAAACTTATATACTCCTAACAAATGATCCCCAAAATATATGAAGCAAACATTGACAGAATTGAAGGGAGAAATAGACAGTTCTATGATAATAGTTGAAGACTTCAATACCCCACTTTCAATAATGGATAGAACATCTAGACAGAAGGTCCATAAGGAAATAGAGGGCTTGAATGACACTATTGGAGCTGGCTGGTTAACTCAGCTGGTTAGAGCATAGCCTTGTAACACCAAGGTCAAGAGTTTCATTCCCCATTTTGGCTAGCCACCAAAAATGTGGCTATATCACTACCAACCGATGAGTGTTGGTGAGGACGTTGAGAAATTGGAACTCTTTTACCTTGCTGGTAGGAATATAAAATGGTTTAGTCACTGTAGAAAACATTCTGGTAGTTCCTCAATAAGTTAAACATAGAATTATCATATGATCCAGCAATTCTGTCACAGATGTAGTACATACAAAAGAACTAAAAACAAATAATTACACACAAATATTCATAGCAGCACTGCTTACAATAACCAAAGGGTGGAAACAACACCACAAATGTCCATCGGTGTATGGATGGATAAACAAATTGTGGTATGTACATATAATGAGATATTATTCAGCCATAAAAAAGAATAAAGTACTGATACTTGCTACAACGTGGATGAACCTCAAAAACATTATGCTAAGTGAAAGAAACCAGACACAAAAAGTCACATGGAATATGATTCTGTTTATGTGAAATATCTGGACAGGTAAAATCTATAAAGACAGACAGCAGATTAGTGGGTGCCAGAGGCTGGGGGAGAGGGACATGGAGAATGACTTCTTAATGGGGATGAAGTTTTATTTGGGGGCAATGAAAATTTTGGAACTAGATGGAGATTGTTGTTGCACAATGTTGTCAATGTGTTAAATGCCACTGAATTGCTGACTTTAAAATGGTTAATTTTATGTTATGTGAATTTCACCTCAATTTTTAAAAATCTGGCAGGAGCTGAAAGAATACAGAGTTAGGACGTAGATGGGCAAGTTGGCCTTGAACCAAAAAGGGAGAAGACAGGATCGATTTTAGAACATTGTGTAGTCAGGAGGGGAAAGGGAAGCAATTTTTGATAATGGCCTCAATTCTGTCAATAGAGTAATAAAAAGAGCCACCTTTATTGAACAATTACTATGTGCCAGGCACATATCAAAGCCTGTATTATGTCATTTAGATACCATAACATAAAGCAGGTGCTCTTGCTTTTCCCATTTTGTAGATAAGGGACTGACTTGGAGAGCCTAAGTGACTAGTTTAAGGTCATGCAACTAGTCAGGGCCAAAATCGGCATTTAAACTTTGGCAGCCTGTCTCCAGATTTGCTCTCTCAAAATTTGTTTCTTGATACCTCCAATCCTAAGGCCAAAGGGTCGAACTGAGGGCTTTAGAAAACCCACGTTGGCTTAGAAGTGTGGAAAAGAAGCATAGAAGCCAGTCAAGGTCATGTACAAGCAGTGGATAATAAAAGCTGAGGGCCCAGTTGATGTCTCAGAACATTCATCAGCAAGGTGCTATTGCATGCCTAAAAAGTTGCACACAAATCTGCCTGGTTGGGTGCTTTTTCTCCAGCACTACTTAGTCCCCTAAGGGTAGGAGAAGAGAAAAACATCAGAATTTTTTTTTTTTTAAATGACGACCAGTAAGGGGATCTTTACCCTTGACTGATGTTGTCAGCACCACGCTCTCCCAAGGGAGCCAACTGGCCATCCCTGTATAAAGATCCGAACCCTTGGCCTTGGTGTTATCAGCACCACACTCTCCCAAGTGACCCACAGGCCAGCCCCCAAAACCATCAGAATTTTTGACCTGTGGTTGCAATTTTACTGAGTGGTTATGATGGAAGACAGGAGTATAAACAACTTGGCAGGGGCCAGAAGGGGGTCAGTAGACTGGACTGTGGTCTCTATGAGGATAAGGCCAGGGTGTGGCCATAGAAATAGATGGCTGAGGGAGAATCAGTCCCTGGGCTTAAGATTAATAAGACTTGTGAGGCTAGCACATTGGATTGAGCATCTATATAAATTTAGAAGATATTCAGAATAAAGGTAGAATTTGGGTGGAACTAGGTGCCACAGTCTTCAATGACTGTTGGGGAGTGGCCAGGTTATCAGGACAAGGTAGAGATGAAAAGGGTAAAAAGTAGGATAGTGGGCTAGCCGGTTAGCTCAGTCGGTTAGAGAATGGTGTTTTATTTATTTATTTATTTTTCTAAAAAATTGTCTATTTTACTATTTTTATTTTATTTTATTTTTAAAATTTATTTATTAATATTTTTTTTTCCATTCTAAGATATTGTTGTGGAGCAGTTGCGGGGTAGGGGGCTAGAGTATGGTGTTTTAACACCAAGGTCAAAGGTTTGGATCTTCTATTAGCCAGCTGCCCCCACCCCCCAAAAAATTAGTTAGATGGCATAAGTCACAAAGGAATGGAGATATTTATGAGACGATGGTGGTATAATTGCATTGGAGACCAAAAATAATGCCAACCAGACCACCTCTAACTTCTGACAAAACGTGTAGACAAAAATTTGTTGACTGTACTTGTGTTACCATAAATTCTCTTTCCTGCTATCATAATTATAGTAATGATAGTAATGTTACTAACAAAAACAATTTTTGCTATGTGCCACACAGTCTGCTAAGTACTTTATCTGCAATATCTCATTTAACTACTTTCATGATCCTATGAGATAATAATTCTATTATCAGCTCCAATTTACAGACAAAGAAAATGAAACTTGTTGAGATTAAGTAATTTATTTCAGGTTATGTAGTGGCAGAGCCCAGATCCCAGCCTACTTCTGACTCTAATACTTTTAATGCCTCTTTATTAAACATCAGGGAAGAATTTTGGTTTATTTTCTCAAACTGGAAAGTGCCCAAGCTGAATAATCCTTAACTAACAGTTTAGCAGATAGAATGCTCTGTTTCAGTTTACAATTTCAATTTCCTGAAGAAATTTAGTTCAGGCTTTCTATAGCACTAACATTAACTTGGTTCACTTTGCTTTACTGGAATCTTCTTAAAGCACAAATTTACTAAATGTCTTTCCAATTTGTTTTCAGCAGAACTGTAAACCACTGTGCCTTGCTGTGCCTAGCTTCTCTCTCAAGAAAAGACATCCTTCTAATCCGGGGAAGACGAATGATTAGTAATGGAGTTTCAAGGCTCAGAAAAGTGCCACAGACTGAGTTCTGCAAGAGAACAGACCAAAATGACTCAAATTCCCTGGTCTAGATAAATGAAGGCTGAAGAGCACTGTAAAAGGGTGCCAAGACTGTAAACTATGAAAAATTGGGAAAAACTGGATACTGTCTTGTTCCCTACAGTGGGTTAAATGATGGCCCCCAAAAGCCATGTCCAAATCCTGACTCCCAGCTCCTGTGAATGTGACCTTACTTGGAAATAGGGTCTTTGCAGATGTAATTAAATTAAGATGAGATCATCCTGGATTTAGAATGGGCCCTAAATCCAATGATGGGTGTCCCTATAAGAGGAAGGACAGGGATATTTGAGACACAGAGACACAGGGGAGAAGGCCATGTGGAGGATGGGCCCTAAATCCATTGATGGTTGTCTCTATAAGAGGAAGGACAGGGATATTTGAGACACAGAGACACAGGGGAGAAGGCCATGTGGAGACGGATGGAGAGATTGGAGTGAGGCATCTACAAGCCAAGGAACATCAAGAACTGGAGGAAGGCATAAAACTGATTTTTCTCAGAGCCTCCAGAAAGAAGCAACTCAGCCTATACCTTGATTTCAGACTTCTCGTCCCCAGAACTGTGAGAAAAATAAATTTGTGTTGTTTTAAGCTACCCAGTTTGGGGCAATTTGCTACAGCCATCCACGGAAACGAATACATTCCTTAAACTCAGAATCCTAGACCTAGGTTAAGCGTGCATTGATACCTAATGCCGAGGATGAAACAACAGGATGTTTTCACAAGAGTTGGTTGCTGCAAACAGAAGAACTGCTGCAAGAAATTCTTGCATTGTTTGTGAATTATTAGAGCGAAGGGGGGATGGTTGTGATTGTCTATGCCTACCTTGTTCAGATTTTTATCTTGAAAAAAATTCTACCATGTTTTCCTTCCAAATATCCCTTGTTGCCACTATCTGTGTTGTCTTTGGTTTTTGGTTTGGTCAGCTTGAGATCAAAAGTGCAAGAAGACAGAACTTGATTTATGTGAGGTTTCTTTTGTTTGTGTGTGTGGTTTTTTTTTTGTCTTTTTCCGTGTCTGGCAACGGATAGCAACCCTCAGTGTCGCCCCCGTACCGGACCGGGACCGGCAACGGGATCACAACCCTCGGTGTTGCCCCCGCGCCTCGCTCAGCCAGTGAGCGGGAACCGGTCTGCATGTGGGATGATACTGTCTTGTTCCCTACAGTGGGTTAAATGATGGCCCCCAAAAGCCATGTCCAAATCCTGACTCCCAGCTCCTGTGAATGTGACCTTACTTGGAAATAGGGTCTTTGCAGATGTAATTAAATTAAGATGAGATCATCCTGGATTTAGAATGGGCCCTAAATCCAATGATGGGTGTCCCTATAAGAGGAAGGACAGGGATATTTGAGACACAGAGACACAGGGGAGAAGGCCATGTGGAGACGGATGGAGAGATTGGAGTGAGGCATCTACAAGCCAAGGAACATCAAGAACTGGAGGAAGGCATAAAACTGATTTTTCTCAGAGCCTCCAGAAAGAAGCAACTCAGCCTATACCTTGATTTCAGACTTCTCGTCCCCAGAACTGTGAGAAAAATAAATTTGTGTTGTTTTAAGCTACCCAGTTTGGGGCAATTTGCTACAGCCATCCACGGAAACGAATACATTCCTTAAACTCAGAATCCTAGACCTAGGTTAAGCGTGCATTGATACCTAATGCCGAGGATGAAACAACAGGATGTTTTCACAAGAGTTGGTTGCTGCAAACAGAAGAACTGCTGCAAGAAATTCTTGCATTGTTTGTGAATTATTAGAGCGAAGGGGGGATGGTTGTGATTGTCTATGCCTACCTTGTTCAGATTTTTATCTTGAAAAAAATTCTACCATGTTTTCCTTCCAAATATCCCTTGTTGCCACTATCTGTGTTGTCTTTGGTTTTTGGTTTGGTCAGCTTGAGATCAAAAGTGCAAGAAGACAGAACTTGATTTATGTGAGGTTTCTTTTGTTTGTGTGTGTGGTTTTTTTTTTTTTAATAAGTGAGAGAGAACTCCCAGTTCCCAAAACCCAGGAAGTGGCCTTGTTTCACACATTTATTAGAAAGAAAGAGTTGCATCTATTCATAAGCTCTATACACTTTAATATTTCCATATCATATTCAACTTTTTGTACATTTTGGACTATCAAAGTTATGCGTGGTTTAGGAACAGTTTTTCAAGGGCAGATTAATTTTTGGGTGTGTCAAAGGACGAAATTATGACAAATTTACTTTAAAGATCTCAACTGGCTTTATTACGATTCTAGAATTGGGCAACACTTCACTCCATAAAATAGAATAAGTGCTCCAATGGGCTGAGCCACAGCGGTTGGCTTTATAGACAGAAGAGGGCTAAAAAAGCAGAAACAAAGAAGAGAAAGAGGATTGGTCATTTCAAAGTTACTTTCCTTGGACAGGGAGACAGGAGAATGGAAAAATAACTGATTGGTTAATATCAAGTTACTTCCAGATATTTCTTTCTGTGTAAGGATTAAAACAGAGGGAACTTCATTATCACACCTACTGAAGATTTAAACTGGCCTATTTGGAAAATTGGCTGTTATCTCTCCTTCTCAGAAGTTCAGACAACTGAGTTTGGGTTTGGTGACATGGAACTATTAGCAGGGGTGACTCCATTTTGATTTTCAGTCTGTTCTGTTGGGACCTAGGGCAGAAATTTAGTCTAGAACAATGGACTTCTACAGCTGTGTTCAAGTCCTTTTATATTTTCAGTTATCTCCTGAGCCGCAAAAGACTCTCCAAATTAGTGTTAGGTAGCTTGATGAAAAATAATGGTGGTGGCAGGAAATTTAGGGCAGTGGAGAAAAAAAGATTTTCCAACTCAAAATTTTAACTGAAAACATTTTGAGAGGAGGGCAATAGAAAAAACATTTTGGTATATAAATACCATATTGG
>NW_007726257.1:177728-179038 GCF_000696425.1 Galeopterus variegatus | reverse complement strand
ACTAGGCCCCAACAGACCAGGCTAAGAACTTAAATGGAGTCTCCCCTGCTAAGTTCCATGTCACTTAGGTTGTGGTCTGACCTTCCAAGAAGTCAGAACAAAGAGATAGCCAATTTCTCTGAACAGGCCAGTTTATTTATTTGTTTGTTTCCTATTGTTGAACAGGCCAATTTAAATCTTCAATAGGTATGACATTGAAGTTCCCTCTGCTTTAATCCTTACACAAAAGAGAGAACCTGAAGTAACATGGTGTTAACCAACCATTTATTTTTCCATTGTTCAGTCTCTCTGTCCCCACCTTCCAAGGAAGTTACTTTGAAATGACCAATCCGCTTTTTGTTCTTCGTTTCTGCTTTCTCCAGCCTACTCTGTCTGTAAAGCCTTTGTTATTTGTGATAGGCTTCCGGAGCACTTCCCTGACTGTTGGATGGTTTCCTGGGTTGATCCTCACATTTGGCTCCCAATAAACTACAAAATTATTTCTGCCTTGACAGCCTTCATTTCAGTCAACCCTAAATATAATCACAAGGGACCTTATAAGAAAAAGAGGGGAGCAGGAGAGTCAGAGGAGATATGAGGATGGAAAGCAGAGGTTGGAGTGACGTGATTTCTTGCTTTGAAGAAGAAAGGGGCCAGGAGCCAAGGAACACAGGGGGCCTCCAGAAGCTGGAAACAGGCGAGGAACAGATTCTCCTGTAGCCCCTCCAGAAGGAATGCAGGTCTGCTTGCACCTTGATTTTGGCTCTACAAAAACCCAGTTAGGACTCACAACCTCTAGCAATGTAAAATCACACATTTCTGTTTTTTTAAACCGCTAAATTCATGGTAATGTGTTATAGCAGCAACAGGAGCTAATACCTTCTCTAACCTGCTCTAATTCACACCTGGCACAGCAGGAAGGAGCCACGTTCTGCCAGCGGCACTGTGAGGATGACCGTCTTCTGCACGTCCCAGGGTTCCTGCTCAGTTAGCTCTCTGGGTAGCAGACAGCGAGCTCCTCTGTCCTAATAACAGCCTGCATCCCTTCACCTCCCTCGCCCTCTAAGACTTCTGAGCAAGGCACCTGGTCGCAAGCATTTGTCTCCGTCTGGACAACCATGCAGTTATCACTGATGGTGGTGTTGTGAGTGTTGATGAATGTCCTGGGCCACAAAAATGATGGATCACCAAGTAGCCTTATCTTGAGAGAGGGGCTTCTGCCCTAGGGAGTCCCACTTTAACTGTCTCCCGAGCAAGAAGCAGATGATTCAATCGCAACTGTTTTTCTGTGGTTTATTTTAAGCTCAAAATAAGAATAGTCCCTCAAGTAG
>NW_007726257.1:175377-177034 GCF_000696425.1 Galeopterus variegatus | reverse complement strand
AATCGCAACTGTTTTTCTGTGGTTTATTTTAAGCTCAAAATAAGAATAGTCCCTCAAGTAGGTTTTGCTTACTCAAAGACTTTAAAAGGTACTAGTCTCCCAACATTGCAGCTGCAGAGCCCTGAAGACTGTGTTGAGCCTCAGGCCTTGGCCTGGCTTCTGGTCAAGTCACCAAGAAGCTTCTAGAATTTAAGATGGCAGCTCTCTTATCAGAGCCCCTCTGATAATAAACAGAGGGGATGTTTTGTGGCCAGGAGGAAGGTTGATTGTAAGACTTGTTCAATTTTTCTCAGGAAAAAAAAAATACAAAATAAAATGAAACAACTTCTGAGCATTGGCAGCCAGAAAAACCAGCCTTCTACATAGAAATTTTTACTCTTCTACAATTGCAGAAGATCCAGGAAATTCGTGGACTCAATAAACAAAAATAAGAACACATTTGGTCCCCTCACATAATTTTTAGAATGAGCAAAGAAGATAGATGAATAAATGAATGAATGATTAATATGGTTTTAATTATGATGATTAACTAATTAAAACTCAGGATTATGCCCAGCTGTCATCCTGGATCAAGCTGGCAAGTGCTTCATCCCAATAAAATCCCTATTCTGGTAGCATGCAAAAATCAAAAGACTATTAAAAACGACTGATTACATTAGCTCAGAATCTGAGATTCTTCTAATGTCACCTTGGGACAAAAAGAGCCTCTATCTATACCAGGTCTGTATGTTAACAGTGAATCTAGGGGCCTAACGACTGGAAGGAAAGTTGCAGAATTCTATGGGGAAATCAGCCTTCTTTGGATACTCAGCCAATGGCTCTCATCTGGCTTCGGGCCTATCATTCGACTCTTGCCATCCTTGTTAAGCATAGGAACCAACTGTGCCCACGTCCCTTAGATGTGCAGTGTCTGTTGTTCCAGGTAATTTCTTTGATTAAATGGCAAATTTTATCCCCTTGTATTTAAGTGGCATGGCTTTGTAAGTTTGAGCAGAGCCCTGTGTATAGACTGTGCCCAGTCGGACCCCACTTGACAAACCCTGAGCCTGTAACAGGCTTTGAAATCAGCCTCTCACCAATACCCCTGCACCTCCAGGCCTCATCCCTCCAGCAAGGGGTGCTGCCACCACCACCAGTCCTCTGCTCCTAGCCTGGGCCCTAGCGTGCTGCAGTTACTGTGGCAACAGTAACACTGCGGCAATTGTGGGCTAGCCCACGCACCTACTCACCATGACTCACCTTATTTCTGTGGGAAAATACTTTGAGTTTTAAACGAACAATTTACAACTTGCCCTTGAATATTTATATTGCCTTATAATGCCTCTTCTTGGAATTCCATGGAAATGAATGTTCATAACCATCAAAATGAACCAGTGAAAGAGCTGAGTGTAGGGCTGCAAAATACTGTAAATCTCAAAAACAAATTATATTCATGTTATCACGAGGTAAAATAGTGAGGTAAACAGCAGATTGTGGATAAGCCAAATGGGCTTCAGTTTTTCCCAACTGTAAAACGGGACCATAGGGATCAAATGGGATGGTGGAGATAGAACAGCGTGGTTCAATGCCAGGGTTTGATTGAAAGAAGTCCCTCTCTTGGGCCGGCCCGGTGGCGCACTGGAGAGCGCGCCGCTTGGGAGCGCGGCGGCGCTCCCGC
>NW_007726257.1:165646-174519 GCF_000696425.1 Galeopterus variegatus | reverse complement strand
GTTGCGATCCCGTTACCGGTCAGTAAAAAAAGACAAAAAGGAAAAAAAAAAAAAAAAAAAGAAGAAAGAAGTCCCTCTCCAGAGTCTGCTCTTGCAAATGTACCATAGATAATGATACTTGAATTTATATATCGCCCTACAACTCTCTCAACTCCCTGTTACTTTTTGAGCTCTCTGACCATCCCTTCTCTATCACGTCATATAGGCCATTAAACCCCTGTATGATATGGTTTTTAAACCTTTCTAAAAAAGCCTTTCTATAGCTTCCATTTCTGGCACTATATCCATTTCAAGAGGAGGCATTTTCTCGATTACGTAGCTGTTCCTTTCTTCTGAACTGCAATGTTACGACATTTTCAACAGCTCTTTATAGCAACCAGGACCAAAAACAAGATTAAGGGAGGTCTTCTGCAGCACAGAAAATAAAATGTCCAAAATGGCTCTCCTTACATCATTCCAGTTTTCATCAGCAATTTGGTGAGCAGACAGTCAAGGGTCACCAGACACTTGAAAGTATTCTTGGACATTAAAATAGGACGTAGTATTATCCATACCATGGAATATTATTTAGCCATAAAGAGAGAATGAAGTACTGATTTATGCTATGCTACAATATAGACGACCCTTGAAAACATTATGCTCTGTGGAAGAAGCCAGACATGAAGGAAAACATGGTGTATGAGTCCATTTATACAAAATGTCCACAACAGGCAAATCCAAAGGGACAGAAAGCAGATTAGTGTAGGGCTGGAGGAATAGGGAGATTTGAGGGTGATAGATAAAGGGTATGGGATCTCTTTTAGCATGAAAATAATGTTCTAAAATTGAGTGTGGTAAGAGATGCACAACTCTGTATATGCTAAAAACCATCAAATTGTACACTTTAAGTGGGTGAATTGTATGGTATGTGAATTATATCTCAACAAAGCCATTCCAAAAAAGACAAGAAAAAGAATGGGACAGCAGAAATGAAAAGTATCAACAGAGGTTAGGGGATAAAGAGGAGAAAATTAGAATCAAAAGACAAGATATGTGGGCCGGCCCAGTGGCACACTGGAGAGTGCGCCACTTGGGAGCGCAGCGGCGCTCCTGCTGAGGGTTCGGATCCCATGTGGAGACTGGTTCCCGCTCACTGGCTGAGCGCAGTGCGGGCGCAACCGGGTGCGACAACGAGGGTTGCGATCCCATTGCTGGTCAGTAAAAAAGACAAAAAGGAAAAAAAAAAGACAAGATATGAAAAACAAAAGAAAATTAGAGAGTTCATTCAGGTTTAACCTCTGACTAACAGGAGCCAGGGGAGACCATAACACTGTAAAATTTAAGAACACCAGAGATTTTTTTTAAATTCTAAAAGCTTTCAGAGAGAACAAGCAGGTCACATTCAAGGAACCAGAATCAGTATGTATTATTGTCAATAGCAAAACTGGAAGCTATCAGCACGGAACAATACCTTCAAACTCCAAAGGAAATTTAATTTCATCCTCGCATTCCATATTCAGCAAAGACATCGACCAAGTGTAAAGAAAGATTTAAGACATTTCTATACATGCAGGAAAGTCTCATAACTTTTACTCCCATGCACGCTTTGTAAAGGCAGGCACTGGAGGTAGTGCTCTACCAAAGTGAGGGCACACATGAAAACACAGGGAGACGTGGATACGGAAAATGGAGCATCAACACTGGTGAGAGGCAGACGGAATTCCCAGGATGATGACACAGGGAAAGTTTTAGGACAAGAGCTATGTAGCTGACCTGGAGACAGGGTGACCATTGCCTGGTTTGGCCAAGAGAGGTCTATTTTATGACTGCGGTCCTAGTGTCCTTTCCAGTTTAACATTTATCTTGAACTTTTCATTTTTGAAGAGTTTTATTAACAGTTGCTGTAAAACCCACCAGGATGGGATGGTGTGACCTCTACTTCATACCTGTAGCTTCTGTCGTGATCTAGTCTAGCAGTGTATGAGACGTGCTGTCAACAGAGCCCTCTCATTAACATGTGGCTAAATCTGAAAGTCGATCGCTGGTATTCCATTTCTTTTTTCCTCCTGATCCTTCCAGATCCTTGTATCATGCAGAACACTCACTGATAAAATGACTTGCACTGAAGGCCTGAGTGGTTCGGGGCAGCAAACTCCTGCTGGTCTCAGGTGATGGCAGGAGGAAAATTCTGCCCTTGGAGCTCCTTTGTTCATCAGCCCATCATGTTGCAGCCCTCGCTGAGGCTGCATGAATGAGCCACACCACTGGTCCAGCAGGTCAGTGGGAAACATGTGAAGTGTAAGGTTGTTTACCTGAAATATATGCACATAATAGAGGACAGCATTTTGTTGTTTTTAGCAATGCTTTTTTATTTTGCAATAAACGTTCATCAGCAATGAGCTAAAAAATTAAATAAATGCCTGTTACATGAAAAATTAAGAACTGAATTTCTATATATTATGAAAGCTGTTGATGAATGTATAGCTTGATCAAAATGTTTGTTGGCATTTCTCATCCATCATGGGAGCTATAGCTCAGTCGCTGACCACGTAAAAACCAGAAGGCACAGAACTGCTGAAGAAATATCAGCATCTCTTTCAAAAGTTAGTGTTTATTTTAAGATGTTATTTTAAGTACCTTATTCCAAAAGACAACAATTGGGCATGTGCAGCTGTCATTTACATCTCATTCCATGAAGTTTGACTTTTTGTTTATTATATCAACTAACTCTTCTTGTAGGTTACTTTTGCTTCTTTTATTTCAAGTTTTCTCCCAGATATGAAAAATGAAGTGATAGCTGTTTATGTTGGCTCTATTAGCAGCGGCAGAACTTTTTAAATAATTAATGATGGTGGTTTGATAATGTCATCAGATGTTTCAAAAAGAAAAGCCATTCAGCCCAATATGGCTTTCCCCCCCTATACAATTCATAGAATCAATGTAAAGAGATTCATTCTGTCAAAGGTGAAATGTCTGACATTACTGCTCATTCCACTATAAATTCAGCTAAAAAGTCACCATTAAAAATAAAGTGATTTGTTTTTACAGGGATAATATAAATACAATTTTTGGAGGAGTACTGCTCTGTGGGAAGAATAACACACTAACACCTAATACTGTTAAGAAACCAAATGGTCTTGGCAATGATTTCTTGGATATGACACCAAAAGCACAAGCCATGAAAGTAAAAATAGACAAGTGGGACTACATCAAACTAAAAAGCTTCTACTCAGCTAAGAAAATAACCAAGAGAGTGAAAAGGCAACCCACAGAATGGGAGAAAATACTCAAAAACCATCTATCGGGGGTTAATATCCAAAATATGTAAGGAACGCCTACAACTCAATAACAAAACAAAACAAAAAAACAAATGACCCAAGTCAAAAATGAGCAAAGGACTTGAACAGACATTTCTCCAAAGAAAACATATAAATGGCTAACAGGTGTGTAAAAAGATGCTCAACAACGCTAATCATCAGGGAAATGCAAATCAAAACCATGAGAGGTCACCCCACATCTTTTCAGATGACCATTACCAAAAAAGAAAAAACAGAAAATAACAAGTGTTGATGAGGATGTGAAGGAATTGGAACCCTGGTGCCCTGTTGAAATATAACCAGGCATCCTGTTTCTGGTAACCCTGTGCAAGAGCAGTAACCTCAGCTAATTTATCACCCCAGTCTGATGATGAATGATGAACTTTTTTTTTTTTTTTTGCCTTTTTCGTGACCGGTAAGGGGATTGCAACCCTTGGTGTGGTGTCGTCCACACCGCGCTCAGCCAGTGAGCGCACCGGCCATCCCTATATAGGATCCGAACCTGCAGCGGGAGTGCTGCTGCACTCCCAGCGCCTCACTCTCCCGAGTGCGCCATGGGGTGGGCCCTGAATGATGAACGTTTGACATATGGCAAGCACCCCATAAAATATGATTAAATGAAACAATGATTGAATGAATGAAGATAAATGTATCAATTTGTATGATGCCCAATCTAAAAACTAGTTTTAGTTATCTAGACTGTAACCCAGTGGTTCTCAAACTTTAACCTGTATCAGAATCACTTACAGGATTGTTAAAACATATTTCTGAGCCCCGGCCACAGAGATCCTGATTCTCTGATGGTCTGAGAGAAAATGTACATTCCCAAAAGGGGAAGAGGCCGGTCCAGGGCCGCACTTTGAGAACCACTGGGCTAGCTCACCTCTGAGGTCTCTGACTTGCCTTTTAAACAGACAATGTTCACTCCAATTAAAATTTAAAGAGACAGAAAAAAATACTGGAGTGAGTGTTCAAGTCCATTGGAAACAAAAATTGGGCTGATTCTTGCCCTGTAAAACAGGATCACCTGTGCCCCAGCTGGCCTTTAGCTTTGTACAGCTGAACCAATGTTTTAGAAAAGAACACCCCTTGGCCAAGCAGGAAATCTCTGGACACAATAACGTGTATTTTAGGATGAGATACATGCCTTTAGAAAAAACCTATACAACAATCAGAGCGTCTCAGTCAGGGCAGAAAGCAGAGAGTCATGTGACAGTGTCTCAAAGCTGGGCCAAACAGAAAAAAGTCCCATGAGGCCCCATTTATGTTTTCCAAGTTAATTAAATTTATTTAATCAGTTGTTTCAGAGCTAGTTTTCCCTTCAGGATTGGTAGCCCATGACAACAGAGAGAGAGGACAAAGAAATAGCTCTACCAGGTGGCAACATGAATCGTTTCAATAAAATTTCTGAATGTTTAGGGACTCATGGGACCCCTTCATTTCCATAAAATATGATTCTTCACCCCTATTCCCAAGCAACTCTAGTCATTTACCTTAGAGATTTTTTTTTTCCATCTTCTTATTTTCCTTTGGTCCCATGTGGCCAGACTAGTATCTTGTAATAAATTTTTGTGTGTTTACACTTTTTTTTTCATTTTATTTTATGAGTTAAGAGACTGAATTGAGAGGTTAACTATGCTTCAGTGATAAGATAACCACAGACAGCTGCTGCTTTGGTGATTTTAGCCACAATTCTATTTTCCCAGTTTCCCAGGTTTTCAACCCTAGCACCATCATCCCACCCCCACTTCCATTCTTTTATCAATTATTTTACTGCCTACCTTCAACCTTACTTTCTTCTCTTTCAGTTCCACCCCCAATGCCTGGTACAGGTCCCTATTCTATTTTCCCAGTTTCCCAGGTTTTCAACCCTAGCACCATCATCCCACCCCCACTTCCACTCTTTTATCAATTATTTTACTGCCTACCTTCAACCTTACTTTCTTCTCTTTCAGTTCCACCCCCAATGCCTGGTACAGGTCCCCGCAACTCTTCCCCAGTTTCCCTTCTTCCCCCCTGCCAGTTGTCCTGTGTACATTTCTTCATTCATTTACTCACTCGATGTCAATTACTGAGTACTCACCATGTGTCAGATTGTGCTAAACACAATGGGGAACAAGATCATGTCTCTCCCTTCTTTTAAAGCAGCGACCTGATTGTCTCTTCCCTATGAACCAGCCATGACTGGGATGTGCCCTGAATTCTACCATAGAGTATGAATTCTGCCTGAGATTTCTCCTGGGACATTTTCTGCATCTCTCTCTGTTGAAGTCCTGTCCCAACATCAAGAGTTCAGTTCCCCAAGTCACCTCATTCATACTCTGGCCTTTCCCTGTTCTCCATTGTACATCATTGTCCCCTTTAATGTAAAATGTACCATAGTAGTCCACTCTGTGTTTTATATTGGCCTGTGTTCGGTCTGCTTCTTGCCAGATTGTGAGCACCAGGCTTTTCATGGTATTTATCGTATGATGGCTCTTCCAGAGATAGTTCCTTTAGGTTCTTTGTAAAGGATTAAAAAGGGTACAATAATGCTATAATTAACTAATTAGTATAAAGGTCACTAGCATATGTGTCTTGAGATTAAAAAAAATATGGAGCATATCTTTATTAAAGCACATTGGATGCTGATAAGTTCCGCTCCACCCCATCACATCAACTAAACAATTACTACGTCCTCCACTCCCTGTAGCTTCACGCTTTAGAGAACACGGCATGACAAATGACACTTAAACAGCATTACAGTCAATCATGTCACAAAGTTGATTCAAGCCAACAATTCTGAGACTCACAATCTGTCTTCTTATTTTGGCTCTCCCATAGTAGTTTCAATGTTCCATTTTATCTTTTTATTTTCACCTATTATAAAACCTCTATTAAAATAACATGAAAGGAAATTTTGAAAGAAAAACCCTCTACCTCAACTCCAGCATCTGAATATATCTGTTCTGATTTTCTATATTCCCTTCTGGGCTCCGTTCTTCAGACACTAGCGATTTTTACATTGTCTTAATCATAGGGTATGTACAGTTTTGTATTCTGCTGTTTCCACTTAATATCATATTATTAACATTCTTCTATGTTGTTACATAATTACAACTTGCAGTTGTGGCTTAAAATTCTACTGGATAAATATGCCAGAATTTATATAGCTATTCTACTAATATTGAATAATTCGTGTGTCCATTTTTCACACCCATTCTTCCTTACAGATTCCACAGCAATAAACATCTTTAAGTACACAGCTTAACAAAAAATTTCTTGGGATCAGTCTCCTGGAGTGAGTGGAATCATTTCGTGAAAATGGATAAACACTTTAATGGTTCTTGATACCACAGCTAAATTGCTGTCCTAAGGGATTTTGCCAGTTTAAGTGGTAAATTTGTACAATACATTGCCAGATGCCCCATCATGACAGAGGAAATGGTCCATTCAGCCAGTGTACGCTGACAGAGCTTTGTGAGGGTCACGCCCCATATACGAACTGAGGAGTGTTATGTTCATATCCACTTATGATCTGATGAAATATAGGCATAATTTATGCAAGCCCATGGTGATGTGTCATCTGTTCCTAGGCAACTTTCAAAATACTGTGTGGTTATTTTTTCCTTGCAGATAGACTTTTCTGGAGATATATATATATATCTCCATTGTAACTGACTAGGCTCTAAAACACTGGAAAGGGAGACACATGAAAGAAGGGAGGGAACGGATGTTGAGATTCCACAGAAACTCAAAGCTGGGGGATTTTCCAAGCTTTGGCAAGAAATCAGGGAGGCTCAGTATGTGACAAAGTGATCATCTTTGTGCTGTGATTGTTTCATCTAAGTACTTTCTTTAAAAATCACATTTGGCTCAAAAAGCAAGTGGGTATTTGACCGATGAGGAACAATCAAAATTTTTTTTAATCTCTCCAGTGGGGGAAAAGAGCAACTCTGGGGCCCCGCCCCATTACTCCTCCCTGTCTGTCCATTACCCACCCGTTCTCCACCCCCCACTCCCAGACTAGGTCTCTTGGAAGAGCAGCCTGTGCACTGTGCTATCTTTGTGATAAACATTCAGCTCTTTATCCCTCTTGCTATTTCACAAATGTGTGTGAGGGTCAAATCAATAATGTACATGAAGATTTTTAAAAACTAAAAGAAGCACTAGGTTCAAGGTATCAATATTTATCAGTATTATTATCACTATCATTTCCAAAACAAAAAGAGAATATTGTTAAAAATAAGAAACTGGAAAAAAATTGCTGATGTAGGTCAACTAAGGATAAAGTTGAACATGATTTTGGAAGACTCGTCACAAATATATCAAGTTGGTATCAACAGTGTTAAATTTTAGGTCAGTCCAGACAAATAGGCATTTATGGTTTCCTGAGAAAATGATCAAAATTTTAGTAAAAGAATGGTGAATATCTTCTTTCAGAAACATTCTTTTCTTCCTTGAGACTGTATGAAATTTCAGCTGATGGGTGTTAACACTGTTCAGACAGACATTAAGGCTATAACTGAGAATCTATTAGGTAATATTCTGTTATTTACCCAATATAGTCATTGAATGCTTACAATGTTCAGATTGCTGTGGTAGACACTTCAAAAGATTGAATAAGAAAAAAACTATCATCTACTTATAAGCATAATTCTTTCTCATAAGAAAACATTTGATGTTTAGATAATGTGGTGTTTAAATTGCTTGCTGTTTTATTGAGGGTTGAGGGAGGCCTTATAATGTCTGGAACCTGAAATTGAATCAGCTAATGAATCAGCGGTGGTTATTGTTTTAAATCCCCATTTGCCAATTGTGACACATTAAAATGGGAATTGGGGGAACATTATAAACTGTCATTTGATTATTTAATGTGATTTCTGGGGCACCTGGCAAGGTTCTTTGAGCAACGAACTCTCTCTCTCTTGTTTACTATTTCCTAAAAGTTCCAACTTAGGTGCATGATTCCTTTGCTTTTAGACCCTGACCTTTTTCAAAATGGCAGAGGTGACTAGTAGAGCTGATAGGTGTTGACAGTCACTTATATTTGGTATGATTTGGCTTTAGGTTCTGTCTTGAGAGGAATTTTGTTTGGGAAAGAGCTTAAGACCCAAAACATGGGACAGAGACTTTAACAATGGTGGGGGCGGCGTGGGGGGGAGAACTCCAGAGAAAATTCTGGCTCCCACCATAATTTGGCACAGAATTAGCATTGTAGAAAACACCAACAATCTTGAAAAACAGGTGTAGGGGAAAGGGAAGAATTTCTATCCTCTCAACGTTCAATAATTGAGTTTATGAAATAAAGTGACAATAGACAGATTAACATGAAAAAAGACATACAAATCCATTACATATATATGCATGCATGGGAGTCCCACAAATATGATGTGAAGAAGGGCCAGATGATTGAAGTTTTTACAGCATCCTGAGCTACAGAAAGGAATAGAGGCTGGGGTGGTGGGAACACAAGTCAGGGAAGGGTGAGGAGAGGAATCTTGTTATGCAGATCAAGTTTCTCAGGTAATAAAGCAGCCCGCTTGCTGACACAGATACTTTACTAATGCAGATTTCTTTTTTTTTTTTTTTTTTTTT
>NW_007726257.1:159774-164741 GCF_000696425.1 Galeopterus variegatus | reverse complement strand
TTTTTTTTTTTTTTTTTTTTTTTTTGTTTTTTTTCGTGCCCGGCAACGGATTGCAACCCTCAGTGTCGCCCCCGCACCGGACTGGGACCGGCAACCGGATCGCGACCCTCGGTGTTGCTCCCGTGCCTCGCTCAGCCAGTGAGCGGGAACCGGTCTGTATGTGGGATCCGAACCCTCGGCGGGAGCGCCGCCGCGCTTCCCAAGCGGTGCACTATCGCAGTGCGCCACTGGGCCGGCCCTGCAGATTTCTTTTATAGATATAAATTTCCTTCACGAAAGCACCACTTTTCAGAACTATTCTTGTGTCTGCAGTTTCTCAGAATAACCAGCTCAAAACATGCCAGAGAAGTATATTTGGGGGTGGCACATTCTGGTCTCCTACAGTCATATTTTGAGGTGGTGTGTCCTGAGCTGCAACACAGGTAAATCTGAAGTGTATGTGTGGAACAACATGACGTTTTCGAGATAACAACATAAATAGGGAAGTGAAAGAATCTCCAGGAGAAGCAACTAGACCTCTCTTTAGAGAACATTACACTAAGATGCAACTTGAACCTTCCAGAATAAATCAGGCCTGGGAGAGAGACAGATGGGCAGCAGAAGAGCGAGTCTGCTGAGAAGAGTATGTGACAGCTCAGCTGCCAAAAGGCAGTACTGAATGGGTGAGGATGCCCAGGGGGACCCACTCCTGCACCAGGTGAGCTTGTGGATTTCAGTAGAGTCAGCCACTTCTTGTGGGAGAAGCTGAGAGTCTACATTGCCCAGTGAATTTCATTCTCCAAACTTGCTTTACTGTAAAATAGTGTGGGACTGAACACACAGATCCTTAATCACCTTGTTCTGCTCAGATGTGGGGACACAGGTGGAATGCGCCTACCCAGGTGAGTGGTGGTTTTGATGCCCCTGGTTAGGAGCAGCGCCCCCAGCTTTCCTCAAGGGAGCATCTGTTACAAAACCCTTTATTTGCACAGACCTCAGTTACAGCAGCCTAAGGGATTGTGCTTTAAACTTAAGTCTTATAAAACTGCCCAAACTCCCTTAAATTCTTCCTTGAAAGGGCCCCTATTATGTGAGGAAGTGCAGCTCCACCCTCAGGCCTGCTTCCTGCTTGGCAATTTAGAAAGCAAGCACAACAGTGAGCTTTCCTAGCCCATTATTCACCTCTGAAAGGTAATCAAAGAGAATGCCTTTCCTTCTATTATCCTATTGTTCAATTTTATGGAAGACTGCCTCTGAATACAGATGTCTGTCGAAAGAAGCCAAGAACCTAATCTAAACAAGCATTTCCAAACAGTACTTGTTCAAATTATTTTATTCCTGTGGCTAGCACTGCAAGCTTCGGAAGGGATTGGAACCTCCATATGATTAAATTCACTTCAACAACTGAACATCTCCTGTTTGCCAGACACCCAAATAGGCCATGGGGGCAGGGCACTCACTTTAAATTTTATAAAAATGGAATCATAACTGAAAGAAAGTGAGCCGAAACCCCAGGTACTGATCAAGCTTTATTAAAGGAAGAAAATCTGCCAGGCTGTGCTCAAAATGGAGGGCAGCGCCAGGCCTGGGGGTGGGAGAGCTTATATAGGCTGTAGGGAAGGCTGACTAATCAGGGAGGGGTTTGGTGCTGCAGTGGAAGATAAAGCTGGTGGATGCAATCAGGTGGAAGGTCGCACCCACGGGGAAGTAGAGGAGTTTCTATTTCTCAGAAATTCTCCTTAAGGGAAAGGCTGGCGGCTATTTTGTGCTTATTGTGTGCAAAATGGCACCAGTCACATCCAAGATCCATCAATAACAGTGTGTATTCTTTTGCCCCTGGCTTCTTTGCTCAAGCTCATGTTTGTGAGAATTCATCAGGTTGTGGTATAAAGCTGTAGCTATTCATTTTAACTGCTGTGTAGCTTTCCACTATGGAAATATACCACCATTTATTTTTCCATTCTGCTCAGGATGGATATTTGGACTGTTTCCAATTTGTAGTATGTATTAGCTTCCTATTGCTGCTGTAACAAATTAGTACAAATTTAGTGGCTTAAAATAACACACATTTATTATCTTATAGTTCTGGAGGACAGAAGTCTAAAATGGGTCTAAAGGGCTGTTTTACCTTTTTTTTTTGCAACTATCTGGTAAGGGGACCCAAACCCTCCACCTTGATGTTATAACACTGGGGTCTAAGCAACTGAGCTGATCAGCCAGCCCTACTTTTGAAGACTTTAGAGGAGAATCCATTTCCTTGCCTTTTACAGCTTCTAGAGGTCACATACATTCCTTGGCTCATGGTTCCTTTCTCCATCTTCAAAGCAAGTAACAGCATCTTTTCTCCTTTCTGACCTCTTCTTCCATCCTTAAATCTGCTGACTTTGACTCTCCTGTATTGCTCTTATAAGGATCCTTGAGATTACATTGGGTGCACCTGGACTATCCAGAATAATCTCAACATTGTTAGCTTTATCACATCTGCAAAGTCCCTTTTGCCATGTAAGATGACATAGTCACAGTTTTCAGGGATTAGGCCATGAATACCTTTTTTGGGTGGAGGCATTAGTCAGCCTACCAGAGAGCATTAATAAACCTGCGCCTTTTGCCATGTAAGATGACATAGTCACAGTTTTCAGGGATTAGGCCATGAATACCTTTTTGGGGGGGAGGCATTAGTCAGCCTACCAGAGAGCATTAATAAACCTGCGATTGACATTCATCTACATGTCTTTGGTACACATATTTTGCATTTCTCTTGGGTGTATATGTAAGATTTGAATGGCTGAGTTATAGGTGTTGAGGTGTAGAAAACTCTTGCCCCAAAATATGGTGCTTTGACATGCTGGAATAAAGAAGCAGTCTCAAGATCTCTCTGACCTCCCCCATCCCTCCTATCTCTTAGTTCTCTGTCTCTCTCCAAAGCACAGGATGAAGCTGTTCCCTTATCTGCCTAAGATCTGGACCCACCAAAGAATATGACAATTACCTCTGGTCCTTTCCCTGAGTTTTCATTAACTTAACTCATATCACAGGAAGTGGAGTCTGTCAACACACCTGGACTGACTTTTATCACAGACTACTGTCTTATATTTCAGTTCCACTGAGTATTCTAAAGAAAATCATTTTACCTGTCATCACTCTGCAGGCCAAAAAGACTTTGTCCTGGGCCATTGTATGTTCTCCAGGCCCATCTACCCACTTAGAATCATTTATTCCTACACCCCCATCTCCCGTTTCCCTATGGAGATGGGTATATAAGCTCTGAAAATTGGGACATTACTCTCTGGTGATTCCCCCATGCTTTGCCTTCTCCCAGCACATTAAATAATAAAATTTGTTACGCCTTTTCTTCATATTGATCTAAATCTGTCAGTGATCTTTAATGAACCTTCAATGTAAAGAGTAAGTTTTCCTTTGGCCCCTACACAGGGTATATGTGTGTTCAGCTTCAGTAGATTCTGCACAAATGGTTTCCGAAAGTGGTACTAAGTTACGTTCCTACTAACAGCGTGTGAGTTCCAGTTGATCTGCATCCTCTCCAACTCTTAGCATTGGTATTCAACTATTGAGAGTATATGAAGGTATCTCTCCTTGTGGTTTTGTTACCAAGCAAGGCCTCACTGCCCAATGAGTACAGAAAGCCAAAGACCGTGACCTCAGCTTTTTTGAAAAGAAAAAGCTTTATTACTGTGTGACCAGCCAAGCAAGGAGACAAGAGCTAGCTCAAATCTGTCTCCTCCATCCGAGGCTGAATTAAACTTTCATGGGTTAGGGGAACAGGTTGGTATGTGGCAATGCTGGCCGGACAAGTTTTGATTGGTGGGCTTCCGCACTGAAACTGTCTGGACAATGGACCCCTTGCTTCTGAAAAAGCTCCACAATTTCAAGTTCCAGTCATGTCCTGGCCTCCTTGGTTCTGTGGGGAGAAATGTTGGTTCCAGGTGTTATTTGGAGGTCAAAGCTTCCTCTGCTGCACATGCCTGGGCTGCATGACTTAACAGAATTTTGGCTGTGCTCCATCTGTAAGAAAGCTTATGCCATGGTTAAAAAGCAGACCTGGTTTGAGTTGGTCACATGGTTACGGTTTTAATTTGCACATCTTTGATGACCACTGAAGTTGAGCTTTTTATATATTTATTCACTATTTATATATCCTTTCTTGTGAGGTATCTTTTTTGTTTGTTTGCTTTTTAGTCTTTTGCCCATTTTTTTTAATTGGGTTGTCTTTTTCTTATTGATTTGTAGGAGTTCTTTACATATTCTGTATCCAAGCCCTTTGTCATTCATATGTGCTATAAATAACATCTCCCACTCTGTGGTTTGAGATTTTACCCTTTTAATGATACCTTTTGAGGAATAAAAGTTCCTGATTTTAATGTTGTCCAAATGTCCACAAAAAAATATCAAGAAAAAATTTTAAATATTTTGCACTGAATGAAAATGAAAACACAACATATCAAAATTTATGGGTTGAGGTTAAAGCAGTGCTTAGAGGAAAATTTAAACCATTAAATATTTATATTGGAAAAGAAGAAAGAACTGAAATCACTAATCTAGGCTGCCATTTTAGAAATTAGGAAAAAAAATTAAATAAAACAAAGCAATCAGAAGGATAAAAATGTAAAGAATAAAAATCAGTGAAATTGGAAACAGAAAACAATTGAAAAAAATCAATAAAACCAATATTGGTTCTTTGAAAAGATCAATGAAATTCAAAACCTTCATATCAAGGTTTTGCTGGCTTCATAAAAAATGTTGCTAAGTGTTCCCTCTTTTTCTATTCTTTGAAAGAGTTTCTTTAAATGTTGGTTGAATTTACCAGTGAAGTCATCTGAAGTTTTTGGTTTTGGGGTTTTTTTATAATAGCATTTTTAATTAGTGGATTTAATTTCTTTATTAGATATAGGGATATTGGGGTTTTTTATTTTTTGTCAGTTTTTGCAAGTCTTTTTTTTTTTTTTTTGGTCTTTTTTTACTGACCGGTA
>NW_007726257.1:153964-158860 GCF_000696425.1 Galeopterus variegatus | reverse complement strand
ATTTTGTTGACTGTATATTTATTTTCTATTTTACTGATTTCTCATTTTTTTCTTATTTTCTCCTTTTTAGAGTTAGTTTTTTATTATTTTCTAAATTCCTTAGATTCGTAGGTCATCATTTTTCAGCCTTTTTTTTCTTTTCTAATATATGCATTTTAAAGCTATAAATTTCCTTTTAAGCTTGGTTTTAGCTGCACCCCACACGTTTTAAAGTGTAGAAATTTAATTATGGCTCAATTCAAAATATTTTCTAGTATCCAGATTTCTTCTTTGACCTATGGGAATTAAACATATTGTTTAATTTCTAAACATATGGGGATTTTCTCCTTAATTTTTTATTTATTTTATTTTAGCAGCTGGCCAATACAAGGATCTGAACCTTTGACCTTGGTGTTATAACACCATGCTCTAACCAACTGAGCTAACTGGCCAGCCCTGTTATTGATTTTTAACAGAGAAAATACTCTATTCTTGGTATTGCAAATTCTCAGTACCTTAGTAGCTCTTCAATGTCTTAAAAAAGATGCTTTTATATTTAGTCCATCTTTCTAGTTGTTTTCAGAAACAAATTTGATACAAAGTAACCTATTCAGCTATTGCCAGAGGCATTACTACCAGTGATAATATAATTAATTACGACACCACCACAACCCACAGATCACCAGTATCACATTTTCCATTAGCAAAAAAAAAAGTCATTATTGCATTCACGGTCAGAGAGTTAAGCAACTCAATCTCAGAATTCCTTATTCTCTCCAACACCCATGTTCTCTCTACTACTAATAAGCCACTTACTACTGCTTTCAAGTAACAAAGGCCCCTGGAAGTGCTCCACATTTTCTCTTGCTCCTATATCTTAACTTGGCCCCCTCATCGTACTTTTTCTAGTCTTCTGCCTCTTGTTCACAAGTAGCAAATGCATGCTGTGTTCCTTTGTTCATGCTGTTCTCAGACTATCCTCACTTTTCTTTGAAATGTCTACCCTTTGATTATTGTCTAATGCAGAAAAAAAACGTGTTAAAGTAAAAAAGATGTCATCTATGTGACATCTTTTTATTTTAAAGAAAATTATAATGAAAATTCATTATATTTTAATGAAAATTGCTTTGAATACCATTGGTGGCACATGTTGACCTGAGGAAGGAAACTGAAGGAAACAATGTAAACAACAAAGTTTATCTGAGCCAATACCAGTGACTGCAGCTCAGGAAACACCTCCAAGTGACCTTGAGAAGTACTCCGAGGTACAAACAGAGCTTCAGTATTTTTATAATCACAAAAACGGGAGGCCAAAGGGGAGTAGAAGGGACAACCCCCTTAATGAGGCTTTACATTGGTTGTCTAGCATGACATGAGTTAGTGATTGGTTAATGGTTACATCTTGGTCTTTAAACAATTGCTAAATCCATAAGTAAGGGTCACGTCATTCATTACAACATTCTTTAGGTTAATTTATAGCTCTATGAGCCAACACCACGTTTGGACTCTAGGCCTCAAATAAACTGTTTAGCAATGTTCCAGGACGTGGGAGATGTGACTACTACCGTATACCCGACCTCCCAGGGCCTTGGGAATTTAGCTGACCTCAGTTATTGATACTAGAGCAATTTCAATTTATCACACATGTCACATTTTTGGAATCTTTGAGCTGGCGTGAGGCTTCACCTCACTGGTAGTGGTGGGGTGGGGGTGTGGTCAGTGGATTCGCAAAGATTTGCTGGGGATGTTATCAAAGGGACTGACATGTCTGATGGGAATACATCATATGAACTGTATAATCCTTTACATTTTGAGATTCCCATTCCAGTTTCAAAATCTCAGAAATAGCGCATAATTCTAGAAACATTTGTTTTATTTAGCTATAATTTGTTTGTTTGTTTAGGGATTTTGTTTGGGGGGTTTTGTTTGTTTTTGGTTTTGTTTTTGTAATTTTTTTTTTTTTAATGATTGGTCAAGTGCAGGAGTTAGAAGGGGTAAAAGTAGAACAAAGAGNCCAAAGGGGAGTAGAAGGGACAACCCCCTTAATGAGGCTTTACATTGGTTGTCTAGCATGACATGAGTTAGTGATTGGTTAATGGTTACATCTTGGTCTTTAAACAATTGCTAAATCCATAAGTAAGGGTCACGTCATTCATTACAACATTCTTTAGGTTAATTTATAGCTCTATGAGCCAACACCACGTTTGGACTCTAGGCCTCAAATAAACTGTTTAGCAATGTTCCAGGACGTGGGAGATGTGACTACTACCGTATACCCGACCTCCCAGGGCCTTGGGAATTTAGCTGACCTCAGTTATTGATACTAGAGCAATTTCAATTTATCACACATGTCACATTTTTGGAATCTTTGAGCTGGCGTGAGGCTTCACCTCACTGGTAGTGGTGGGGTGGGGGTGTGGTCAGTGGATTCGCAAAGATTTGCTGGGGATGTTATCAAAGGGACTGACATGTCTGATGGGAATACATCATATGAACTGTATAATCCTTTACATTTTGAGATTCCCATTCCAGTTTCAAAATCTCAGAAATAGCGCATAATTCTAGAAACATTTGTTTTATTTAGCTATAATTTGTTTGTTTGTTTAGGGATTTTGTTTGGGGGGTTTTGTTTGTTTTTGGTTTTGTTTTTGTAATTATAGCGCATAATTCTAGAAACATTTGTTTTATTTAGCTATAATTTGTTTGTTTGTTTAGGGGTTTTGTTTGTTTTTGGTTTTGTTTTTGTAATTTTTTTTTTTTAATGATTGGTCAAGTGCAGGAGTTAGAAGGGGTAAAAGTAGAACAAAGAGTTCGATCTGCAACTTACTATGAGCAATCAATTGAGATAACTCACTACCTTTGGACCAGCCTATTTAGGTATAATTTTAAAAATAAATACATGCTCCACAGCCCTCCTTCAAAGCTGGCAATTGCAGGCCTCTGAAATCGGCAGCACTCTTAACTGGAGTTAGAAATAATTGTAATATTCATAGCAACGGGTTCCACAGTATTGCTTATATTTGAGTGGATCCTGGGAAGAGGGCGGTGTGCAGTAATTACACATTCCCCAGGACAAAACAAAAACAAAAAGCCCTCTTTTGATGAGAGCAGACTTGGTAAGATGTTTTTAATGTGATGGACTTATTATTGCTTTCTGAGGCTTATTTGAGGAATAATGCCGACCATCACAGGCAGACTGAAAACTGTTGTAATTGTCAAGCTCTATAAGAAAAGGTGATTCTAGTGAATCAGCACTGCATCACCCATTCCAAGATTTAATTCTTCTGCCACGGCCTAAGTCTATTTCCTGTCCTCCTTTCTTTAATGGGGAGGGACACTAGCTGGTCACTTACTCTGTAAAACAACTACCAAGGTAGTGGGTGCCACAATTATTCGCCTCTGCTCCTCAGCCTTCTCCCTACAATAATCTCCTTTCCTCACTGGCCCTAAGTGTAAACCTGACCCTAATCATCATCTCAGAATCTTCTCTGGCTTTGCCTCACCCTAAAGAAGGCAGAACTGAGTATAATAGTAGGACACAGCAAAAAACCATTTCAGCCCAGAATTGTACGTGCTACTGAAAAGCAGGGCCTCTGCCATGTCTTCAGAAGTATCTTGTTACAATGAAGAAAACATAGTTCCTGCTGGATGAGATGCATCTGAGGTGTGGCCAACACAATGACATCATACCCAGGGGAAGAAAACGAGTATCCCAGGCTTTGAGACCAACTTCCCAGGCAGATGCAGCCAACACAGCCGAGAGCCCTGCCAGCAAAGCTAGTCGTAAACAAACTAAGGTAAATATGAGCGTGACCTTTTGTTCAATGAGATTCTATGTCCTGGGAAAGCTGAGAAGTACCATTTATGTCTTTGGGGCCCACTAAATACTGCCGTGGTGTTTTACACATCACAAGCAGTAAACGAACTTACTGATCGATAATAAGAGGGAATTTTCTCGGCCTCTTTCCCTTATGGGAACCAGAATCTACCCGATCAGAGCAGAGAGGAGGCGTTTTACCAAAGTCCTGTACTTGGCTTCCAGCTTCTGTTGGGGGCTTTGAGGAATCCCAACAGATAACACTAACCTTGGTGCTGGTAACACTGAGGTCCACGGTTCCATCTCCATGCTAGCCAGCTGCAAACAAACAAGTAAACAAATCAAAAAAAGATAAGATTCCCTTCCCTGCCTGATTTAGGAACCAATTAAGAAACAAGGCAAGAAAAATGGCAGGTAGAGGCGACAACATCACCTCTGCTATGCTGACATCGAAGAGGTAGCTTATATCTGTGAGCAAATCTCCCAATACTGAAGGCCCATCACAGCAGCCTGGGCCACAGTGGCCTCCCATCCTGGCTCTGCCCTTTCCCAGCTCATCCCCCACCTCATGTTCTCTGATGGCAGGGTGGCTCCCAAAAAGGAGAACAGAGGGGAGCAGGGCCAACTGCACCGTGTGGTTCTCTCTAAATGTTCTATCAGCCAAATTACTCCATCTTCTATGAGCAAAGGGAAAGACAAGCCGGGATGTTACATAAATGGAGTACCCTCCTCCTGAAAGAACCATCAGACATGGGAATAAGTTACCTCAAAATCCAACCTGATGCCTCACCTCCCTTAGGGATTACAGTCTCCAGACCCTCACCATTCCACATCCAAATGCCCTTGGCAAAACTCATCTGGATCTTTTGTAGGTATGATAAAGTGCTGAACATGCGTGCGTGTGTGTGAATAGGCATATAAGTGCACATGTATGAGAGGGTACATGAATGTACATGTATACATGTGTGTGTGTGCATTCGTGTGCACATGTGAGTTTGTGTCCACGTGTGTGTAGGTTTGACTGTGGTGTGTATGTGCATGTGCATATGTGTGCATTGTGAGTCTGTGTGTGTTATAATCATTCACAAATGTGTGCAAGT
>NW_007726257.1:150983-153863 GCF_000696425.1 Galeopterus variegatus | reverse complement strand
TCTAAATGTTCTATCAGCCAAATTACTCCATCTTCTATGAGCAAAGGGAAAGACAAGCCGGATGTTACATAAATGGAGTACCCTCCTCCTGAAAGAACCATCAGACATGGGAATAAGTCACCTCAAAATCCAACCTGATGCCTCACCTCCCTTAGGGATTACAGTCTCCAGACTCTCACCATTCCACATCCAAATGCCCTTGGCAAAACTCATCTTTTGTAGGTATGATAAAGTGCTGAACATGTGTGCGTGTGTGTGAATAGGCATATAAGTGCACATGTATGAGAGGGTACATGAAAGTACATGTATACATGTGTATGTGTGCATTCGTGTGCACGAGTGAGTTTGTGTCCACGTGTGTGTAGGTTTGACTGTGGTGTGTATGTGCGTGTGCATATGTGTGCATTGTGAGTCTGTGTGTGTTATAATCATTCACAAATGTGTGCAAGTGCAGAGGTGTAGGTCTGCATAGCTCTGCCTATAGTACAGGTAAGCGTGTGTGTACGTATCAAGCTTTGGAACCAGGCTTTCAGGCACATATGTTAACAGATTCATTTCAACAAACATTCCTTGAGTTTCTACAATGACTGTGGTGACCATAAAGAGGAGTATTACATTTCTCTGGATGCCCAAAGCTCATAAACCAGTAGGAAAGATGGACACATAAGCACATGTGCAGTACGGGACCAAAGATGCTAAATGCCATAATAGCACAAAGCTGTGGGATGACAGGAATATTTGAGGTCAGCTTCAGGAGGGCAGTCTGGGCACAGGAATAACATGAGCTCAGTCTAGAGGTAGAAATATAAAGCATATTTAAGCGATGGGTCATTTGTTGCACCTGGCACAGAAACAAGAGAGTTACATCGGATCAGATCAAGGATAACATCTGGCCTTTCTTCCCCATATTTCATTGGATACATGGTGATAAATGATGGGAAAAGGCCAATTGGTGGGGAACTTTGACTATTGTGCTAAGAAATGTGAACATCCTTTCTGAAGGCGAAGGGAAGCCATTATGTCAGAGTGCGGAAGGGGAACGGCATGGGGACTTCAGGGTTAAGAGGTTACTGCATTGTTCTAGGTGAGAGAAAGTGAGGGCCTGAACTAGGTGACAGAAAACAGCACTGAAGGCGAAGGGAAGCCATTATGTCAGAGTGCGGAAGGGGAACGGCATGGGGACTTCAGGCTTAAGAGGTTACTGCATTGTTCTAGGTGAGAGAAAGTGAGGGCCTGAACTAGGTGACAGAAAACAGCAGTCACATTTTACAGATACACTCAATGGTTTTCTATTAGTGTGAGAAAGAGTTTTTCCAGATCTGGAGGTAAGGAAGATGAACTTGATTTTGAACTAGTGTCTTCCCTGATCATCTCCTCCAATGCCCACACAGATGTTGACTTCTGGGGACTGTGTCTGCGTGCTAGCTAGGCATCAAAGAATGGGTGTATCTCTTGCCACTGTGCTTCATTGTCCAGAGAAAATTGCTCACTTCTAGAGGAAGCCAATTTTGCTTCCATCTGGAATTTTTGATCTCTAATGACTTTATCTCCACAGCTCTCAGTTTGAGTCCTCCCCTCAAAGCCCTCTTTAGGGCTTCTTTTAGTCGGAGCCCTAAAGAAGCAGGTTCCTAGAACAAAGACGAAATTGCTCTTGCTCTGGTCTTCTGTGCTTAGACTATAGGAAGCCACACTCTGGACACTTTGGTGGGCATGTCCAGAGGTGGATGACTTGAGTGATGAGGGGACTCAAAACCACATGTGTCACATCAAGGCACATTGTGGGTCTGAGAAAGCGTCAAGAGGCCAGGCTGCAGGGTAGCTCCAGCCAACAGATGGGGCTCTGCTGGGGCAGCGAGGATGTAGAAGTGGGAGCCTCAGTGTGCCACACCAGCCTGGAAGGACTTGGGCTTCAGAATTCAGCAGAACTAGGGGCTAACGATGGAATGAAATGTCAGTACCCAGGCAGCTAAAAGCCAACAGCAGGTGAAATTCCATAGTAGGGACCTGTGATTGGAAAGGGACTGAGAAATCAAATATTAAGTAATGCAAAGACACATGGGTTGGGCTGTCTGTCTCTCTATAGGGCATGGCACAACCTCAGACAGAATTGCAGGCGCTGGGGTTCTTAGCCTGGAGAAGAGATGGTGGCTGTTAACTAAATCGTAAGCCCCTGGAAGGCAGAGAATGTATCAGTAGGCAATCAATAGATACTGGTTGATTAATTGCCTTTCAAGAGGATAGTCTCTTAATTGCCACCTCTACCTTTGGAATGGCTTTGATCTTCTGGTTTCTCTCTTTTCCCCCAGTCAGCTGTTATTGCCTCAGCAAACTAAAGCTGTGGCTATCTCAGCATCGTGGCTAAGACGGGCATAGGAGCACCTTCATGTCAGGCTGAGGTCATTCACCCAGATTAACTCCTTAGCTGCTCAGCATAATTTCTGGTAAAGTCACCTTTCAGTCTGAGCAAAAAGCAGATAACTCACTTTATCTGTGAGCCTTTTATCTTGGAGACAAACCAAAATTCTCATCCATTCCAACTGTCGTGGGAATTCAAGAAATTGCTAGAAGAAGAAATGTGGACTTTGGGAGATATATTAAGCCTGTACTTTGCTCCTTGCTATCATGTGAATGCCTCAGCATCCTGGCAATTTCTGATTCGGCTCTGTGGGGATTACAGAAACAGCATGATTACTGTGCTCTCTAAGCTTCTCTCTGGTTTTAAGAAGGTTGCTGATTTCTGCTTTTATTTATAGAACTTCAAGAATGACCTCCGAAGGCTAAGAGTTCAAGAAGATATTCAGAATCTTAGAGTCTGAGAAGACATTTGGGATCACCTAAACCCCTCCTATGTCTCACGAGTAAACTGAGCTTGCCTTATGT
>NW_007726257.1:149322-150181 GCF_000696425.1 Galeopterus variegatus | reverse complement strand
GGAATCAACCTAGGTGTCCATCAACAGATGAATGGATAAAGAAAATGTGGTATATATACACAATTGACCACTACTCAGTCATAAAAAAATCCCAAAAGAAAAAAAAAGTCCTGTTATTTGTAGCAAAGTAGATGAGCCTGGGAGACATTATGTTAAATGAAATAAGTCAAGCACCAAAAGATAAATACCAAATATTCTCACTCTTAGGTAGGAGCTAAAAAAAAAAAAAAAAAAAGTTGAGCTTTTTGAAGGAGAGAGTAGAACTGTGGATACTAGAGGCTGGCGGGGAGGTGGATAGGGAGAAGTTGGTTAACAAATACAAAATGACAGCTAGACAGGAAAAGTAAGTTCTGGTGTTCTACAGTAGTACTAGGCATCTACAGTCAACATTAATTTATCGTATGTTTTCAAATGGCTAGAAGAGAGGAGCTCAAATGCTTTCATCACCAAAGAAATGGTAAATTTTTACTGTGATGGTAATTAGTGAATTGATCATCACACATTGCAGATTTTGTTTTTCCTTTTGGTTGCTGGCAGGTACAGGGATCGAACCCTGGACCTTGGTGTTATCAGCACCACGCTCTGACTGAGCTAACTGGCAGCCCTGTACACATGTATTAAAATATAACTCTGTACCCCATAAATATGTACAATTAATACATGTCAATTAAAAAATAAATTTATTTAAAAATTTTGTCAATTGGCATACTATGTAAAATGTTATAATTTAATTGATTTATCCCAATTTAGTATGAATAAAACTGACCAAATTATTACTATTATTATTTTTACATCTGGCTGATACGGGAATATGAACCCATTGGACTAAATTATTTTAAAATTCCGTAGGAAAAAAAAA
>NW_007726257.1:147046-147430 GCF_000696425.1 Galeopterus variegatus | reverse complement strand
AAAATCGGAAAATTTAGTTTTATGTGTACCTACTGCTTATGACTGCATGAATTTTACTGATCAAGTCGTAATTTGGAAAACCAAGCACAGAAAATGAAAACAAAAAGGAAGGGGCTCCTTTGTGTAAACAGGATACAAAATACAGAGTGATCCCACCAGTTTTGGCAACATTCCATTGGTGCCACCAACATCACTATTAACCTGTAGCTCTGAATGGATGCCCAGTGGGAAAGAACCCAAGACAAAAGGGGGGCTGGCTGGTTAGCTCTGTTGTTTAGAGCGTGGTGGTGTAACACCAAGGTCAAGTGCTGGGATACCTTACCCACCAGCCACCAAAAAAAAAAAAAGACAAAAGGCATCTTTCCTAAACCCCCCCCCCCCCCT
>NW_007726257.1:137184-147017 GCF_000696425.1 Galeopterus variegatus | reverse complement strand
GTGGTCACCTTCACTGGCCTTTAAAGTTCATGAGTCTCTGCGACTTTGCTGCTTTTTTTTTTGGCAGCTGGCCAGTACAGGGATCTGAACCCTCGACCTTGGTGTTACAAGACTCTGCTACTTTGTAACTACTTCTTTAAATAGAAAATCAATATTGATGCAGAGACCCATTTCTTTATACCACACTTGAGCATAATTTATTTTGTCTAGCTTTCGTCCCAAGGTGAAACCAAAACTACTTTGTATTCTTACTGAAAAAAAGCCATCACACAAGAATCAAGATGTTGTTCTTTAAGGACTTTTCCTGGGCCCAGTCTTACAACTGGTTAAGTTTTTCCTAGCCATTTGAGTTTGTGAACACATAGAGTAACCCATGATGAGATTATAGGTATGAGAATGGTGGGCTGGAGTGGGGTCTGTGCTAGGCACATGGCAGACATAATCTAAGGGACCCTTGCAGGGGCTGATGTAAAGATCAGCCAGCTGATGTCAGTCTGCCTCTGGCTCACCTCAGGGTTGGTGACCTGGGATCAGTAATAAGTAATAACAATTTCAGAACAGCATGGTGGGAAGAGATGCTCAGATTTAGTGTAGACAGTGCTCAATTTCCAACAAATGGAACTGTTTATATGAAGGGGGGAAATCCCTGAAAGAAGAACCCATTACCAACCCCAAACCCTATCAATTTTAACCACAATGATTCACCAGATAACTCAGCTTAATTTCCCAGGATGTAAGACAATTCCATGAAGAAAAATAAGCTGATTTTTAAAATTACTAATAACTCAATTAACTAGGATTTTTTAAAAGTTTGCTTTGCTTTTTATTTTAACCACTCAATAGGGCCCAATTGCCATATGTATGAATCCTCTATGGGTAAGGGTGAATACATGTTAAACATTAATGAAGTCCTGGGGAATCTCAGGGCAATGAGTGGGAAGAGAAGTTGGGTCACTCAGTCTGTTGAAATAACAGGATCATAGTGATGCCAGAGGTAGGGTCTGGGGGGCCTGACAGTCAGCCTCAACCCAACCCATCCTCTTACTGGGTTCTTGACTCCGCCACAGGAAAGAATTCAAGAGCAGAGTCATGGAAGAAAGTGAGAACAGGTTTAATATAATCAATAAGAGATACAGATTTCACAGCAGAGTGTGGTGTAGCTCCAGAGACTGAACAGAGCCCACATCAAGTTTAATACAAAATTAAGAAATACACACATAAAGTCTAGTACAGAGTGCAGGCTGGCTCAAGAGAGTGAGCAGCTGCTTGCTGAAAGTAAGTTTGATAGAGAAGAAAGAAAGACACTCTACAGGCAGAGAGTGAGCTGGCTCCAAGAGAGCGAGCAGAAGCCCCACCTTCTGCTGGGATTCTGCTTTTACAGATTGGCTATCTAATGACTATTCAATTAAGGTGGTGGTTACCTGTTATGTAACATAGTTTTGCATATGCTCAGTTGGTCTCTTCTTGGAGGATGTTCATTGGCCAAATCCCATCCCATGCACCAAACATATTCAAGAATAGTCTTTGTTCTTTAGCACCCCAAGTGAAAGGTCATTCAGCTACCAGTTATATAACTCCTCTCCACTGAGCATGCCCAGTCACTGGATTTGCATAAGCCAGCCCCTTGTGGTCTCATCCTCCCCATTAAGGTGCTGAAAATAGGTCTAACTAGCAACAGTAACTCCTCTCCAGGGGAGGGCCTAGAGAAGGGGCCTGAGACCTTGGGGAATGGTTTGAAACCCAGAGGTGTGTCCTGAAACCCAAGCCCAGGGAAACTGAGCACCTCCTATCTCAGTAGGGAATTTTTCTCCCTGTTTTAAGTTTCTAATATTGCTGTCATTAAATTGAGCAATAAATAACCTTTTCTAAATTTAAGCATGCCTTAGGGAAAAACAAGCTAATCTTTCCTCTTTGTGATGCTTTGTAGAAGCTTCACTGGTTCTCCAGGAGTCTAATCAAACCACTTTCCCCTAGTCATCGTAAGGTTTAACTATAGACAAGCAAAAGGGGACAAGAAAAATCAGAGCCATAATGTGAAAAGAAACAGAATCTTAGGGCTGGAAGGACTCTTGGAAATGCATTTTGCCCATCCCCTCTGCTCTTGGGCCACACCTTATCTCTTGAAGTCTTCTGGAATTTACTGCACTGAAGACCTCCCAGGGCAATGCCTAATCTGTCTTAGAAACTTGTTCTAGCGTCTAAGAATACTCACTGTCAGGAAATTCAGCTTTGTGAGGAAATTCGGGCTGCACTCACACCCATTTCCTCTGGCTCTGATCTCAGCGGAGACCAAGGCAGCTGGACACACGTGAAGGTCGTTACCAAAATAGGCCGACCCCACCCTTCTCTGCTCTGTGTTGAGTGACCCCAGCTCCTTCAATCTCTCACTGGTTTCATTCTCCGAATTTAGGCCTACCTGTGCCTAATCTTTGACCAATAGTTTAGTAAAGGGGGTTGATCGCCGCTGGCTCCAGGTGACCAATTGTCCCAGCTTGCCAGGGGCATCCCAGGAGGCGGGACTTTCAGTGCTCAAACCAGGAAAGTCCCAGGCAACCTGGTATGAGTTGGCCTAACTGGCTCTCTAGGGAAGAAATGCTCCTACTAGATGAATGAGCCTCTGGTGCTAAGAGGAAACATCTCAATTAATAACATGTCACTAACGTGGAGACAGGGAGATCAACCTCGAGGGCTGTGTTTGTTCTGTTCTCAACACAGACCTACATCTGGAGGGGCCAGCAGAGCATCTGCCCCACCGTGCACAGCATATGTGTGTCTTCCACTGCTGTCACCTAGGAGAGTGGGCACACCTGGGGACACAGCACCCGCGGCTTGAAAAAAGTATCAGGATCAAAACCGGGAACAGATATAAAGTGTGTGAGGGGCAGGAGAAACAGGGCACAAAAAGTGGGAAATGCCACAAAAAGCAGAAAATAGCCTAATAGCCTGGAGCAAAATCAAGAGAGAATAAGGTAAGCAACATACTCAAAGAGAGGGAAAAATTGGCTCAGGAACAAAAAAAAATGAGAAGGAAATATGAAGAAAAGCCTGCGGTGGTAAGAGAAGCAGAAGGCGCCCCTGCCAAGTTCACGTGCTTGGAGCATCAGGCAGGATCACGGAGTCATTGCCTTGCTCACCCCCCTTCATGCTTCCTCACACCCTTTAGAATGTTCTGGACTCCTGGATATCATGCACCTGGAAAAAAAAAGTCAAGGACTAACTTAAAACTGCAGAATACCATGAAACTTAAAGTACCTTCTACAATGATCATTACTTCTAAAAGCAAAGAATGTTAGACATCCTCAGAGTAAAGGGCACTGCTTCCCAAGAAAGAAAACTGTCACTGGCAAACGAATGCCGCTGCCCCCACACACAGTGGTGTTCTTATTTCTTCCATTTTGCCAAGGAATGCTGAACTGTCACAGGCTGGTGCCAGGTCTCACCCTAGCATTTGGTAGGTACTGCTTTAGTGAATATAAGTGTTGAGACATGCATTTCCATAGAAAAATGGTAAAAAGCTAACATTTATTGAGCACAGACCATGTGCCAGCCCTTGTGCTCAGTCATCTCATGAAATTGCCTCACTTGACCAGAATAGTTACTGTTCTTCTATTTCAAATAATATCTCTGGGCCACAGTTTCCTTAAGAAACTTGCCCATGGTCAAGTGGGAGAGGAAGGGTTTAAGCCAAGTCACTCGTCTCCAGAGCCAACGTTGCAAACTACTCTGCTGCAAATTATAAACTTGCTCCTTAGCAGGAGTCTTCTGGATTTTATAGACAGGTTGGAAAAGTTTTCATAAGCTCTGTAAAAGTTTTGGTTATGCCTCCAACTGAAAACACACAAGGGTTTCCCTAGGACCCATTTCTGAAGCAGAAATACTTGAGATTTAAACCCAGTGACTGTAGTGTCTCTTCTGGCCTGGTCCCAGCTGGGTCCACTTCTGGGTCTGACACCTCTCTCCTGGCTTGCTGTCAGCTCCTCACTGTATGTCCAGGGTGGAAGCCTGTTCTCTCAAGCTGCTATTCATATCTGTATTTGTTCAGAGGCTTCCTTCCTGGCTCCCTTCTCACTTTAAGATCTTCCCTTTCCAGCAGCTTTTGCCTTGATGTCTAACTCCAACCATACCTCAAAATCAGGGCCAAAGAAAGATATTGTCAAATAGAAGCTTCTCATTTTTCTTTGTTGGAGACTTGGTCCCCATGGGACAAATACTCAGACAAAAGCCGATGCCTCTTACGTCACCCACTATATTAGTCAGCTTTTGTGCTGCTGTCACAGAACTACCTGAGACTGGGTAATTTATAAAGAAAAGAGGTTTATTTGGCTCATGATTCTGGGGCAGATGCATCTGGTGAGAACCTCAGGCTGCTTCCACTCATGGTGGAAAACAGGAAAGCTGGTGTGTGCAAGAGATCACAGGGCGAGACAGGAAGCAAGACAAGGAGAGAAGAGAGGTGCCAGGCTCGTTTGAACAACCAGCCCTCCTGGGAACGCATTAGATTAGCTCACTCTCTCACCAGGGAGGGCATTCATCTATTCACGAGGGATCTGCCTCCATGACCCAAACACCTCCCACCAAGCCCCACCTCCCAAACTGCCACATCGGGAATCAGATTTCAACATGAGTTTGGTGAGGACAAACATCCAAACCATAGCATCCACAGAGGATTAGGTGACTGGTAAACAAGGAACTGGGCTTTCCTCCTGTTTAAACTGAGGACTTATTAATGTATTAACATCTTATCTATCCACCGCTTGCTGATTCTGTTTTATTAGCAATCTTATAGTGAGGGAACCTGTCATTATGATTCTTCCATAAGCTTGAGGAAACAGTCTGTATTAAATTATTCCCCAGCATCATTCCAGGCAGATAAGTCATCCTACTTTAAGAATCTCTAGAGAACAATCTTCCACAATGAACTATTTTATCCCATCCCGATGTTTAATGATTCCTAGTGCTAAGACATTTTTCTTCCTTTAATGCAAATCCTTTCTGCTGTAGTTTAAACCCATTTCTTATGGATGCCGAAGACACCGTTATCCATATTTCTCTTTAATATAAACTTATCTAAAAGAGAAGATTCTTTAATCTCTTCTCATTTCCCAACCCATAGGAACTAACCTTTCTATTTTACAGTTCTAAAATGTTGAAAGGACATCAAATATATCTGGGTTAGTAATTCTCAGATCTGGCACTTCAGAATCACTGAGAATCAATGAAATACCAGAGCCCCAGCCCAGATGTGTCAAATCAGAATCTTTGTGAGTGGGACCCCAGGATGTATTTTTAACAATCCCAGATGCCTGTCTGAATACTGACAGTGTTCATACAGGCATCTGGGAAAGGTTGGCCCAGTCTAGTTCATTCTTAGATTTCCTACGACTTGCAGATGTAATGCCTCCCACAACAGCATACTCACTACATCCCAGGAAAACACTGCCAATATTTACCTCCTTGAAGTTTCTATCAATTGTGCTAGGCATGGCCTCTGGTACCAGAGTATTTCTAATTCTCTTAAGTTTTCCAACCCCATTAATGTACAAATCACACTTCCAGGCCAACATAAAACAAGAATAAATAGTCCCTTTCTCCAGTAATTGGCCACGTACATGGTGAAACTACATATCCAATTGTCTAAAAGTTTTGGTTTAGCCATCAGTATATTAATGAAAAAAAGAGTTGTTGAAAGATCTAGCTCAATGGTTCTCAGACTTTAGCATGAATCATTTACTAACCCAAAGGGCTTATTAAAACACAGATTGCTGGGCCCCACACCCAGAGTGTCTGATTCAGTAGGTCTTGGGTGGGGCCTGAGAATTTGGTTTTCTAATTAGTACCCAGGTGATGTTCCTGCTGCTTGGTCCACAGACCACACTTTGAGAGCCCCTGGGCTATTAATGCACGCTTGGGGCAGCATTTACTAGCCTGTAAATGAGAACCTACTGCATCAGAACCAGCTGGGGAAGCTTTATTTTTGTTTATTTTTTTTGGTGGCTGGCTGGTATGGGGATCTGAACCCATGACTTTGCACTCTAATGAACTTAGCTAATTTGCCAGCCTTTTTTTCTTCTATTTTTCTTTTTTGAAGCTTTAAAAAGTAGAGATTTTTATATGGCTTAGGAATCTGAAATTGCAACAAACAGTCCAGGTAAATCCTCTTCTTAAATTTGAGAACTTTTGATGATGGTTTTGATACTTCAAAGAGCTTTAGATAGGCTGATGGTTCTAAAGTGTGGTGCCTGAATCAGCAACATCAGCATCACCTGGGAACTTGCCAGTAATGCAGATGCAATCCATGTTTTAGCAAGTCTCTAGGAGATTCCGAAGCACGCTAATATTTGGGACCCACCGCACAGGCCAAGCTCATATAAGTGCCAATCCCTCCCCATGGCCCCTGCTCCTGCATCTTCTCAGTTTTGTTTTGTTTCCACTAGAAAACACATTAGTTTATTCTTTGGCATTCTCTAAACTTTAAGGAGTTGACATGCCAGGTGGGGAAGATGGCCTAGGAAAGAGTTCTGAGTTTGAAGGAAACTTGCCTAATACATTTACAAAAAAAGGTTTTGTTTTTTTTTTATTACTGTGGTAATATAGACAGCATAAAATTTACCATTTTAATCATTTTAAGTGTATACTTATGTGGCATTAAATACATTCATGGGTTGTTGGGCAACTATCTCCGCCATCCAGCGTCTTCCCAAACTGAGGCTCTGTACCTATTAAACAACAATTCCCCATTCAGTTCAATATGTGTTATGCAACGCACCTCTAGAACTCTTTTCCTCTTGTAAATCTGAAACTCTACTCATTAAACAGCTCCCCTTTTTCTTTCCCTCAGTCCCTGGTAATTCCCATTCTTTGTCTCTATGAAATTGAATACTTTAGATACCTCATATGCGGAATCATATAGTATTCACCCTTTTGTGACTGGTTTATCTCACTTAGCATAATGTCTTCAAGGTTCATCCATGTTCTAGCATGTGTCAGAATTTCCTTTAAAAAATTTGATTTGTATAATTCATTTTAGATTGTCTTCATTAAAGGTTGAATAATATTTTATTGTATACACATGCCACATTTTCTTCATTCATTTATCCATCGATGGGCATTTGGGTTGTTTCCACCTTTTGACCACCATGAGTAGTACTACCTTGAACATGAGTGTACACATCTCTATTTGAGGCTTCTTCCTAGTTTTTCCGGCTGAGTCTACTAATGTTCTTTAGATATGGTTTCATCTCTTTCCTGATCCAAATACAGGGAAGACAGAACATTGATTAGTAACCTGTCAGAGTTTAAAAATCAGGTCACTGGCTCAGGTGTGGGTTATGGGATCTAGTTATAAGTGCTAAGTTTTGCTATTACTCCCACCTCTCCCTACTGAAAATGTGTCCCTACTGAAAACCCCTCCCTCCTGCAAACCCCTCTGTATTAGTTTGTTTCCATTGCTTATAACAAAATACTTGGAACTGGGTGATTTATAAAGAAAATTAAATTTATTGCTTACAGTTTCTGAGGCTGGGAAGTCCAAAGTCCATCTGGTGGTGACAACAGTGACCCAGGGGTCTCACACTGCAAGATGGTAGGAGCAGAGAGAGAGCAGAGACAGACAGACTCTCCTCTTCTTTTAAACCCCTCAGAACCATGCCCCTGACCACCATTTTTAATCCATTCAGTACTGCACGGTCCTACAATCCAATCACCTCTTCAAGGCTCCACCTTTCAATTACCATAATAGGATTTCCACCCCCTTAACAGTCGCAGTAGGGATCAGACTTCTAACGCATAAAACCCGGGGGACACTATTCAATCCATACCACCTGAAGAAAGTGTTAATGCTGGCATCTGTGATAAAGCCAGTGGAATGTGAAGAATTTAGAATCAAAGCACTTGCCAGAATTATTCTTCTGATATCCTAGAGGATTTGCTCTATGGATATGCTAGATTAGTAGGTAATTCCTGAAAGTGTTTATTTCTGTCTTTTTAATACTTATTGAAAGCTATGCATTCACAGCACTGTACTGAAAGCTGTTTATATGGCTGACACCTATAGCTAACATCTTTCATTGACCATGCCAACGTTAGTTTGTATACTAACTGAAAGCAGTGCAATTTATGACTTTCAAACCCCACTCTTCAGTTGTCTGCACGACAAAGAAGTATTCAGAAGAAGTCATTTGATAGGCACTGCTTACTGGGTATAATTGCCTTTAGCTTTTATATTGCCACATATAAAACATTAAAGAAAATTATGTTTTCAGAAACTAATTTCATACACACACAACACACACAGTTTGGAAGAGAGAGAAGAGATGAGTGCTATTTTAGGATTCATATTTTCAAGGAATAGCAACTCTCTAAGTGATGAGGGAGAGAGCCGAACCAACTTTGGAATTAAAGGACGGTGTAGGTAGTAGAAAAGTGATGATCTAGGTTTGGAATTGTGAAGCTAGGGCTTATAGACCCCTTGAGTCTCTTGCACAGACTGGGTTACAAACCCTCCACACACAGGTCTGTGAGCTAGGTTAAGAAAAACAAAGTTCTGGGAGACGTAGGTATAGAAAAACGAGTGGGTTTTACTCAGATCTAGGAGCAACTGTCCTAGTGGCTTCTCTGAGAGTCCTGAGAAACACTGCGGACTGAGCTGTTGGTCTTTTATACTTAAGTCCACAACCCTGGACACCTGGGTGCCCACGCACAGCTTACATTAAGTAGTAACAAGGAACACCTGAGGATCTTTACAGCAAATGCTCGGCAAGATTCTGAACATCCGAGGGGCCCTGACATTTTCCTGTTTTTCCCAACAGGAATGATGAATAAGACGTAATCCTTACTCTTGATAAACTTGCATTCTAGTACAGTGTGTGAGACAAATATGCCAAAATAGTAGTGACCATATTTTTCAAATCCAAATTTGGAACACAATCTCAAAAGAATGGATGCACTTTATGGGGACAACTGGACCACGTGTTTGAAATTTAGCAGATTTGGGACATGTAGTTGCCATACTTAGAACAGGAGGCAGAGTAAGACAAGCACTGTAGGAGGCATGTGTCGGTGCTCAGCAGCTCCTCACACGGACTGTCTCCCCTTTGCCAGGTACGGAATGAGTGGTTGCCGTGACATGCTCTGGGCCAGCTACACACTTCCCTGTTGACCAGCCATATACACTTACGAGCTGACTGTCTGGTCTTGGGTCTTTTTTAAGGTATTAATCTCTTTGTAAATTTCCTCCTTCATATCCCAGATTTTTTTTCTTGTTTCGTTATGTTGTCTGAGTCTTCTTGTATCTCAGTGAGTTTCCTTAGGACTGTTGCTTGGAATTCCTTTTGTTATTTCAAGGGTTTCCTGCTCTATAGGGTCTGGTATTTGAGAACTACTGTATTCTTTTGGTGGTGTCATATTTTCTTGGGTTTTCATCTTTCTAGTATCTCTACATTAATGACTGGTCATCTGGTAGAGCAGTTGCTTCTTCTGTTACTCTGAAGTGGGCTTTGAGGAGAGAGATATCTGAGGAGAGAGAGGTCCTCTTCTTTTTCCAGTCTCTGCTAGTGACTCTGCTTGTATCAATGCAGTCGAGTGTCTGGTGGGTCACTTGCACCGTGGCTGTGGTTACTGCTGTGGCATCAAGCTGCTTTTGCAGCAGCCATGGCTGTGGTGGGCCACCTGCACAGAAGTGGTGTTTTGGTGTGCTCTCTTGCTTGCTTCTGGGGGAGGGGGTTGGGGGCGCAGGGCTGCCCCCATCTCCTGCCTAGGACCCAGGACATTGCTCTCTTAGTCTTGGGTCTTGAAGAAACTTCTCTTTAGGCTCAAACATATGTGTGCAAGGAGGC
>NW_007726257.1:128052-136543 GCF_000696425.1 Galeopterus variegatus | reverse complement strand
AAAAAAAAATCCATAGCAGCACTATTTATAGAATAAACAGTGGGAAACAACCAGCACTCCATAATAGGAAAACATTAATTAATAAAACATTTTTAGCCCCTAGATGTTGAAAGAATATACCAGTAAATGGGAATTTGTATATGAAATATTTAGTGGAGAAAAGCAGAATGTGAAATTATACAAATATATTGATTACAGTTTTGTAAGCTGATGTATACATCGATATAATATCCAAAGAGAATTTTTATAAAAGAAATAGCTGCTTAGTGTTGATTAGATTTTTCTGCAAGTGGCTCGGGTATACAGAGGTGTTAGTTGAACTACCACAGTTTCCAATCTCATTGAGTCTTTTTATTGGTTTATGTTATTGAGAGGCATGTTGCCAGTAATTTGTGACTAATGGTTAAAGTAATAGTCTTTGGTTTGTTATAATATTTTAATAAGTTAGAGGTGATTCAGCATTATCTGTATAATAAAGTCACTACCACACATTTGCATTTTGAGGTGCTTTCTTTAGTGGAGGCAGAAGGGACAGAAATACTCATCACTCCCCAGCTATGTGTCAGCTGGTGGTCCTGCAAGTGTGTGTCACCCTGTGAATGTTGGCTGTCACTTTCTTTAGTGGAGGCAGAAGGGACAGAAATACTCATCACGCCCCAGCTATGTGTCAGCTGGTGGTCCTGCAAGTGTGTGTCACCCTGTGAATGTTGGCTGTCACATGAGAGAGGTTGGAACTGATGAGCTATTGCGATGTGTATGACAGCCTCATTCCCTGATTATTAATACTGTGCTACCTGATCCCTTCAGTCCTAAAAAATAATTGCATGTCCTCTTTCCTTCTCATTTAAAAGTCCTCACTGGGTTCCTTCCACTCTCCCTCCTGCCTACATGATGGCTTCTTGGTCAAGATCTCTTAAGGAGCAGCACCCAGGTGCTCTCAATGACACAGGAACATCCTAATTATGAGACTCAGTAAATGCTTTCCTTGAGTGTCCTGCAATGTTGAATGCTGGGCACACTTGTCTCCTTGAAGCTTTTCCCTCCTTGGGATTATGCCCGACTCTGGCTCTTGGGAGAAGCTGGTACAGAAGGCCACAGAGACAGGGCTCCTCGGAGAGGCTTCTGTGCTCCCCCCAGCTCACAGCCACCCGTCCCATGGAAGAGAATGGGGGTGCGAGGGGAGGTCACCGCACCCCTCACACCCACTGGGCTGCTCCCCTGCCAGCCACCTGTCCCCCACCCTGTCACTGCTGGGCCCCAGGAAGGTGGTGGCTTCTGACACCAGAAGGCCAACAGCAGGAAGCCTGCGAAGCCACCAGACTCAGCCACCTCCCTGTTCCCTCTTCCCACCAAGACAATGGGACAGACAGGTGGGCCTCGGAACAGCTCCTCTGTGCACCTACTGTGTAGCCAGGCCATCCTGAAGAAAGTGAGAGAATTCTGCCTGGAATCTGTCAGCTAAGTGTGACATGGCTGGACAGACATTCCACGTACCCTCCTAGCAAACCTCCCCACTCCTGCAGAGTCGCTGCAGGACAGGGTGGGGTGGGGGGAGGAGGGGCGGCCTCCCCAGCTCCATGGACAGCTGCAGGTTCTTAGAGTAGAGGGGAGCATGGACGGCAGAAAGCAGTGACCAGAGCCAGCTTCTGGGCCTCCCCACCAACACCCCTGGGTGTGGTTCTGCCCTTCAGTCACAGGCTGGTCACCAGCTGCCCTGATTTAGTGTGATAACCTGGGTTTGAGCAGGCAAGCTGACAGCTATGGGCAGAGGGCCAGGGAGGGCCTGGCTGTCCTCCCCAAGTCCGGCGGCTGCTGGTGGCAGAGAGGCTGGCCGACCCACGATGATTCCCCACTCACAGACCCTGGAGGGGTGCCCTCTCCCACTCCTGCATCCAACTCTGCCCGAAAGCTTATCTCTGTGATGAAGCAGAGACTTGTCCCTGGGGCTCCTGTCCTGATCTTTAACCTGCAAGAATAGTGCTGGTCTCTGTGGGTATTGGCATTGGGCTTCCTGATGGTGGTGGTGACAAGGAACGCCCAGGACAGGAAACGGAGAGGAGAAGGGGGAGGAGGAGAGAGGGTGTGTGCAGGCCCCTGGGGTAGGGTGTTGGGGGCTAGGGCAGGCACGTGTGCCCGGCTGGTCTCAAGGGAACAGCACCTGAGCCTCGCTGGCTGCCTCAGAACCCCAAGCAAGAAAGTGGCTTCTCCCAGAGTGTGTGTCCGGGGACAGGCATCACAGAGCTTCTCGCCTTCCCCTGCAGATGGAAGCCTCACCCAGCTGCTGGGAGGGGAGTCTGCAGTGAGTGCCCTTTTACACTGATCAGCAGAAAGGGCTGGAGAGTTCCAGATCTCAGGAAAGAGCCCGCCTCGGGCAGTGAGCCCATCCACCCAGCACCTGCTACTACCTCCTCGTTTCTGTCTCTCCCCCGGGCTCAGGGCCCTCCCGTGCTCTCACACGCCACCATGGAGCCCTCTCCCGCTCTTCTGTCTTTTCTCCTCTCTGCGGTGTCTCTTTCTCCCTCCTCTTCTCCGATGCCACGATCTCCTGGTTCTAACTAAAGAGTGTGGTGCTTGTAGCCTAATTCTATCCAGCCCGGGGAATCTGACAACACACAAAACAGGATCAAACACAAAGCCACCCGATCCCGAATCCCACCGTCACCAGCCCACAGCTGCACTCACGGGCTAGTGTGGCGTGGAACAGCTGCTTCTGATCTGCCGTCACCCCGCCTTTCCCAAATGACATCTTCCAATATCAAAGACGCTGCCAGCTGTCAAAATAAGGTTTCACGTTCTCATACATAGGACAGTTACTGCTGAAAACAGATTATGCAAACATAAACAAGCAAAGTAAAGGAAGGGGAGGCTGGCGGTGGCTTCCCTCCAAACTCGTCTCTTCTCTAGAAGCAGGAACTGAAATGACCTCCATGTCTTTAGAGCAGCAACTGACAGGCACATCCTTTCAGTCATAAAGCTTGCATCAAAGGAACACAGCAAAGGGGATAAAAGAGTTTGATCTCTGGAGGAGAAAGACAGGGAGGATGCAGAATGCTTGCCACGAAGGGATGGCGAAGTCTGGGAGTTAATTATTCGCTCTGCTGCCAGCACAGGCGATGTGTAATGAGCACAGAAGAAAGCAAAGTGAATTTCCAACAAAGGTAACAAGGAAGCACAGACAGGGGATCCCAGAAAAACTGGAGGAATAAGTAGGGTGATCTTCTCATGATTTATTAATGTTGTCTTCCCTTCCTTGAGAAATACCACTGATGTGCACATCTCTCCACTAAGATGGTAAAGAGCTGTTAACAAAGTAAAGGCCCAGAATAGGGTTAGAGGTTAAGAAATGAAGGTGCTTAGTCTTTCCCTGTAACCCTGAACAGATCACTTAAATCTGTTTCAGTGGCTCCAGTTAGTAGATGGGGATTCTGAAACCAGACTGGAGAATTGTTTTGAGGGTCAGATGAGATCACAGTTGGGAAAGCAGAGTGTGTACTTCAAGGAGCCTTCAGTAGGGGTGACTGGGACTGTGCATGGAAATGCCATCCCTTTGGCAGCTTGTCAAAGTGACTGAGTTTATTTTTGGACGTCACTGAATTTCATATAACATAATGATAGCCTGCAGTGTGTGTTCACAGCGCCTGCCCCACCCACAGCTGCTCCTGTGAGGAAGCTGTCCAGCCTACAATCGTGTAACAAGGTCAAAATCAGATCAAGGAGGAAAAGCACTCAGCTGCCAGGCATGCCAGGGAGTGGTAATCCAGATGCATGAGATGTAAAACTGCCCATCTACAAGCCAGGAGACCAAGAGTGAGCACTGATGGGCGGCCCCTAGAGGGTCTGCAGGAGATGTGGCGTCCTAAGCATCCCCAGCCTAATAAAAAGAGACAGGTCAGACTCAAACAAAGGTTGCAGGGAGTTTTGGTTCCTCAGTTAATCCTGAGACTTTAGAACAGAGCTGGGAAGCCGGGTACCTCTGCCTGTGATATAGTCACCAGCTGAAATGTGGGACGACCCTCCCAACAGGCAGAAGCTCTGGAGGGCAGGCTCAGCAAGCACAGAACTCACTTCAGTGCGAAGAAGTGAGGTCACATGGGGACCCCCAAATTATCCCACCACACACAGGTGGTCAGTCTAATGGTGGAGGTCCCACACTGTGAGACTAGATGGGGTGTGAGGGCTCTGGACGACCCTCCCAACAGGCAGAAGCTCTGGAGGGCAGGCTCAGCAAGCACAGAACTCACTTCAGTGCGAAGAAGTGAGGTCATATGGGGACCCCCAAATTATCCCACCACACACAAGTGGTCAGTCTAATGGTGGAGGTCCCACACTGTGAGACTAGATGGGGTGTGAGGGCTCTGGACAGACTGGGGACAAGTTATTAAGAATGATGCTGTCCTTGCCATCACTGCAATGTGTGAATCCAGGAGCCAAGTGGAGGGGATGGCTCGCTTTCTGCTCGTGCAGAAATTCCATTTTTGTTCTACTGTCATATAGAATGAAAAGTCAATCTGAGAAGTGGTATGCGGAGGTCTGGAGGGAGCATTGTGGGCCACATCCTGAGGCAGCAGGATCGGGTGGTAAGTAGAGGAAGCTGGGCAGAGAAACACCCGTCGGAGGATCTTGAGGAGTGGGCCCTGCTGGCCAGTCCACAGAGCCCTCCTGTCCCCGACAGTGTCCACTCCAGTTATCATTCAACATGGGGAGCTCTAAAGCAATCCCCCCTTCTTTCTTTCTGTTTTGTTTTTTTGAGTAACTTAGGAATCTTACTATGAAAAGAGCCTAACTAGAGCAAATAGCATGGGCTCTACTGGTCCAGGAAATGATAATATTCCAAATATTCCACATATTCCACGTGGGCGATAGGAATCTGGTGATGTAGCCACTGCCCAGAAATTGGGCCTTCCATGTTGTTATCCAAACGCAGGAGTCCTGCTTCCTCAGGCTATTGGCTGAGTCCATTTTAACACCCTCAGAGCTGAGATAACCACTTTACTTTGATGTTCCTTGTCATCATTAATAAGATTAAGGAGCACTTTGATCATGGCTACTGTTTGGAGAGTTTCCATATTTTCTAAGGTGGAAAGGGAAGAAAAGAGGAGAAGGGGAAAAAATGGATTGTTTCCTTTTCAGGGAAAAAAACCAAGCTTGAAAAAATGGCTGAGTCTCTGCAGCATCGAACGAAGAGATAGACAAGGCCACGTCCTCCCGGGGGAACGAGAGGATGCGGTTGCTTTTGGCCAGCGAGCCAATTCAGGGTTCTGCTGATTCCCGCAGGAGCTGCAGCCAGCCCTTCTCCGAGACCTCTGGAGCCTCCTAGAACGCTGCGTCTTCTCTTTGGCTCAACTCTGTTGCCTTGGAGGAATTAATCACTCCTGACGATCAGGACTCTGGTCTACCTGGACAGGTTGCCCTTTCTGCTCTGTTTGCAGGCATAAGTACGCTGACAGGTGGAGATGGTTGTTTATCTGGAGATGGGGAAAGAGCGGAAGGCATCCTTTCTGGGGACTTTCCCGAGAGGGTAGGGGAGGGCGGAAATCCTAGCCGCAACACAGAGCAGGCCTTTTGGAATTGTGTTCGGTGTCCACAAAGAGGAGCCCCTGGGAGCTTCCCAGACAGGGCTAAATGGCTGGATTGATGACACACTTTGCCAGGGCTCATTAGCTGGCCAGGTGACCTACTTAGTGCATGTGGGGGCAGCAGGATGCCCCTTTATGAGCCCTAAATAGGACTGAGCGGCACAGGAAAATGCCACGCCACAGGCACCCCGCTGGGGAGCCCGCTGCACACACTTCAATCCTAATACGCTCTCTTTTGTCCAGGTGTCCAGGCAACAGAGAGGGACATGGCTGACAAGGCAGCGAGATGCCACAATGGCAGTTTAGTCACTTGGCCCTTAATAAGTGGGCACCGTTAGGGCCAGTCACACCAGTGCCACTGTTTCACCTCCTGTTTCAGCCACCTTGGCTCCAACTCCAAGAGAAGGGGGCATGTGAGTGAGATGCAGGGGCCCCAGGGCAGGGGGTGTTACCTGGGGGCACTAGATAGGTTTCACAGAATCCATCACCCCTGGAAATGCAAGTGACACCTTATGGACATGTGCATGTTCCTGGGAAATATCCATAGATTTTGTGTAGCATCTTGAAGAGATCTACAACCTCAGAAAGGTTAAAACCACCGGCACAAGACTTTCCTGGACAGAAAAGGCCAGGTCATTGGAGCCCAGCGGCTCGGGGACAGGCGTAAGACAGGCGATTCCCAGGCTTCCTGTGCAGTCTACAGTGCAGAGGGTAAAGTGGCTTTGGCTTCAGAATCGCGTCCCTGTCACTGCACAGTTTTGTGACCCCGGGTGAGTTTCTGATTCTCTCTGATGAAGGACAAATGTGTTACCTTAGAGATATAAGATCCAAACCTCTTCCCCATCTGTCACCCCTTCTCCTATCCTCCCCAGGTCCCAGCATTTCCCACATTTGGAATCTCTTCGAATGTCCTAGCCCAGTCCTGGCTCATCCCGAAGACACTGCTGCTCCTGAGCCGCCTTGAGCGGGGCAGTTCTTCCTCCTGCTGCTTCAGGGCTCCCCCTGCGCCCCCCAAGCTCCTTACATGCCCCCTCCTGCCCCCTCCTGTCCCCTGGCTCCCTCCTGCCATCACCCTGGTGACTTCAATATCACAAACATCATCTTTCCAATAACTGGCTGCTCAGTCCGTTGGCCTCTTCCCCTCCACTGAGCTTATGACACCCTAGGCCTTGTCATCGCCAACAGCTGCAACCCACCCTGTTCTCGGTTTCAAGCTTCCCGTCCCCTGACAACACCTCGTCTTTCCAACGCGCTGGCCGACTCCCTCTGACCTCAGCCATCCTTTGAGTCCATGGGGATCTCTCGGCCACTGATCCGACCACCTTACCTTTTCATTGTCTCTCACCCCTCCAAGCCTTACTTCCAAGGTTAGAAAGTCTCGATCCAGCACCACAGTGAATTCCTTTCTTAAGCTCTTAGATCCCTCGCCTTTCTCTCCATCATACCTCCTCGGCAAACCCCAAGCTGAAGAAAGACGGTTGAGGTGGGTGGTCTCGCATGGACACACAGTGGCCCTTCCTGCTGCCCAGTGATCACACATCCCCGGGTCCACCCTCTCTCCCAGACCACTCCTGCATCCATTCCCCTCTCTTCCAGCCCCCCACATGCCTCTTCATCCTCACGAATGTCACTGCGAACTTTACTTCCACAAGCTCTTGCTATCCCACCGCGGGGCGTCTGCAGCCACCTCCGCCGCCTTCCCTCGCGACACTGTGGACGAGTCGGCCCAGCTGCTCTGGGCCAACAGCTCGCAGCCCGGTTCTCTGCTCCCCTTTACAGCAAGACCGTGCTGTTCACCTTCACATTCACTCATTGTTTCCCCTCCTGTGTTAGTCCGTTTTGTGTTGCTATAACAGAATACCTGAAACTGGGTGATGTATAAGGAAAAACATTTATTGCTTACAGTTTCTGAGGCTGGCAAGTCCTAAGTCCATCTGGTGGTGGCAACAGTGACCCAGGGGTCTCACATTGCAAGATGGTGGAAGCAGAGAGAGCAGAGAGAGAGAAAGACAGACTCTCCTCTTCTTTTAAAGCCCTCAGAACCACGCCCCTGGCCACCGTTTTTAATCCACTCACTATAGCACGGTCCTACAATCCAGTCACCTCTTCAAGGCCCCACCCTACAAGTACCACAATAGGATTTCCCAATCTCTTTACAGTCACAGTGGGGGCTAAGTTCCTAATACATAAAAGTTGGGGGACACAATTTAAATTTCAATGAGTTTTGGGGGGACACAATTCAATCCACTACACCTCCCCTTTTTCTTTCTTTATTTTTTCTTTCCATCATTAATTGTATTTATTTTTTGAATGGGCAATTGCACCTTTCAATCCCCAGCCCCTGGCCCCCTCACTGGGTGCAGCTGCCCCTAACATTTTCTTGAGAACCCTCCCATTGTCAGGGTATATGTATACACACACACACACACACACAAACACATTCTCTTCTTCCTAATATACACTGATTTTTCATCTTTAAATGGGAACTTCAGTCTCCAGGCTTTCTTTGTTCAGAAGGCATATTCAGTGATGACAAACAAACGGTATGGCTAGAAAAGAAAAGAAAAAGGGCAGGAAGGGAGGAATAGGGGAACAAAGGAAAGAAAGAAGGAACTCGTGTGTAATTCTTTTCTTTTTTCTTTTTCCCAGCTGGATGAGGTACAAATGTGTAATTTTTTTTTTTTACCTTTTTGTCTTTTTTCGTGTCTGGCAACGGATCGCAACCCTCGGTGTTGCTCCCATGCCTCGCTCAGCCAGTGAGCGGCCAGTCTGTATGTGGGATCTGAACCCTCGGCGGGAGCGCCACCGCACTCCCAAGCAGCACACTGTAGCAGTGCGCCACCGGCCGGCCCCAAAATGTGTAATGTTTATTTACACTGGCAACAGCCCTCAAAGCACAGGTACATGAAGAACAG
>NW_007726257.1:125934-127426 GCF_000696425.1 Galeopterus variegatus | reverse complement strand
ACCCAAAAATGTGTAATGTTTATTTACACTGGCAACAGCCCTCAAAGCACAGGTACATGAAGAACAGACCTAAAGAACAGCAGCTCCAACAAGAGGAACCAGGGGCTTACCACGCCCAGTGCTTCGGTGTAGATTTGTTTCCTTTAGATGGTCACATCCGCCACTTGAAACTTTAGATCTTTCCAAGATAGAAGCAGGTCGAGGTCACACATTAAAATCTAGCCTAACCCGCTTTTTGCTGACAATGAGAGTCCTTGTATCTCTTAGGAAGATCCCCACTGGTCCTTTTCGTCTTAGCAGAATGAGGGCAGGGCCACCTGTGGCCACCAACTCAGAGGCCCAGCCCAGACGGCAAGGCAGGACAACCTGCAGGTGCCATGCAGGCCTTGCCTTCATCTTTCACTAGTTGCTGTGAGAGGAAATCCTTTTTCTTGGTTTTTAAATACGAAAACAAGACCCTGTCGTTTGTGGTCTAAATGAGAAAATGTAGTAGACGTGAGGCCAGCTGTCCCCTGGACTTGAGAAGAAGGCACGGATTTGCTGTGCTACTGCGTGTCCAACACGGGCTGGCATCCTTGGATGCAAGCAGTACTCAGCTGCTGGGTACTTGGACACTTCGGAAGCAGAAGGGGGAGCTTTAACTTTTCCAGCTCCTGGGATCAACTGCTCAGTTCGAGGGAGGGATGGCTCAGAGAGCAGAGCCCGTTTCTTCCTGAGAAAAGGCTTCTTACTGGGCTCCTTGGCTTGCTGTTTAGCTGGATGACAGGGCAGGACGCTTCTGTCTGGCTGATCACTGGAAGCAATGCCATCACAAGGCCCAGCACAGTAAACTTCTGAATGGCTGGGAAGTATTGTTCACTCAGCTGTATTTGTTCAACTACTACAATCCTTTGGAGATTACTGGAATTTCTAACCCGAACAATCCTCTTTCTGTATCCATTTCCTGCCACCAAATCAGCTTCGGTGATATAAAGAATGCAGGGTCTGTTAGATAGGGAGAATCTCCTGGTGTCAGGTCATCCTCAAAGACAGGGTAATCTCCCCTTGCATCCCCTGCGCTAGCTGTGACCTGTGCCATTTCTGACTGGCGCACGTGCACAGGGCCTGTGCCATCAGGGGACTTGCTTTCCATCGATGGTCTCAGTCTAATAAGGGAAATGCAAGATGGCACTTGAGCAGGCTCTCCTGCACACTGCTCCCCATTCTGCTCGAAGCCTGGGCCTCTTTGGCAGATCCCGTCTGCTGAGCATTCTCGCAAACACTGAAATAATTGCTGAAAATCTAANTCGGTTCTGCTCCAAGCCCTCCAGTGGCTTCTCACTTCACTCACAGGAAGAGCCAAAGTCCTTACAGGCCCTCATGACCGCCCTGTGCTGCTTTCCGATCCCATCTCCTATGCTCGCTCGCGGTCACTGTAGTCCCGCCACGACGACCTCTCGCTGTTCCTGGAACTCATCGGGCGCTGCCAGCGCGGGGACTTTGTGCTTGCTGT
>NW_007726257.1:119240-125148 GCF_000696425.1 Galeopterus variegatus | reverse complement strand
CCTGGGCCTTTTGGCAGATCCCGTCTGCTGATCATTCTCGCAAACACTGAAATAATTGCTGAAAATCTAAGAACCAGAAGATTCCTGTTCCAGAAGTCGCATCCCTCATTTTCTTCACCTGCCTCACCCCTGACACCTCAGCTCGGTCCACACCGTGGCTCCTTAGTCCAGTCCAGGGCAGGGGTTGAGCCAGCAGGGACCCCCACCTCCTCCCCAGTCTACAGGCTCCCGCGACACTACCTGAGTTCATGCCCCTTGTTGACTGGACCCACTTCGATCAGATGTTCCTGTCACTCTTCCATGGAATCTGCTCTTGACAATGGTCTCTGTTGTCAGTCCTCAGTCCTCATCTTATTGACCCATCAGTATCACTTGGGGTAGTTGAGCACACCTCCTCCTTGAGTCAGTTCTTCATGTGTCTTCCGAGACACCACACTCCTCTGGGTTTGTCATCTACCTCCCAGACCCTTCCGTCCTATCTCCTGGCTGGTGCCTTCCCATCGCTCTAGCCACGGGAGTGCCCAGGGCTCTGTCTCTGGACCTCTTCTTTCTCTGTTTATATGATAAATACTATCTATATGTGGATATTCCCAAATGTATCCCTCCAGCCTGGGTTGCTCCCCTGAATGCCTGTCTCCTATATCTAGCTACCTGGTCTACAGCTCTGCTGGGGTTTCTAGTTAGTCATCTCAAACTTAACGTGCCTCACCTTCCCCAATTAGCCCTTCCTAGAGTTTTCCATATTTCACTAAGCAGAAGCTCTAGTCTTCCAGTTATTGAGGCCAAAAAATCACAGAGTCATCCTAGACTTGTCTCCTTTCTCTCACATGCCACATCCAATCCGTCGGCCAGTTCTGGTGGCTTTATCTTCAAGCTACAAACAACAAACACGACTCACCATCACCTCCACACCCTGGGCCAAGTCATCACCGCTTCTTTCCTGGGTAAGTAACAGCCTCGTAAGCCCTTGTTTTCCTACTCCGTGCCCAGCACAGCAGTCACAGGGAGCTTTCCAAACTCGTAAGTCAGATCCTATCTCGGTTCTGCTCCAAGCCCTCCAGTGGCTTCTCACTTCACTCACAGGAAGAGCCAAAGTCCCTACAGACCCTCATGACCGCTCTGTGCTGCTTTCCGATCCCATCTCCTACGCTCGCTCGCGGTCACTGTAGTCCCGCCACACCGACCTCTCGCTGTTCCTGGAACTCATCGGGCGCTCCCAGCGCGGGGACTTTGTGCTTGCTGTTCTCTCTGCCTGGAATGTTTCTCTCCCTCATGCTCTCGTGGCCAGATCTTTGCTCAGATGCCACCTTCTTAGCGAGGCCATCCCTGGCTGCTGTCCTCACATCTGTCCTCTCCCCTCCGCACTCTTCGTCCCCCCAGCCTGTTCCACGTCTCTCCAGATGTCACCATTGGGCACACTGCACATTCTGCTCACGAATTTCATTATCGTGAGTCTCCCTTGACTGGACTGCCTATGAGGGAGGACAGTTGTACCTCCTTTGGTTGGCGTTCTTTCCCGGCACTCGGAACGGTGCTTTCTCATGGTGAATGTGGCGGGGCACGCTGTCAAAGCCCACCGGTGTCTGTGCCCTGGTAGAGGTCTTGAGGGAGCCAGTATCAGAGGCCAAAAAGATGGTGAGCCATTTATGTGCTGGCGAAAACTTGGTAGACCTGGTGCCTGTGGTAACCTATGGGGCAGGCCAGGTGCCTGCTGAGCTGTGGGCTCTGGAAAAAGGTTGGAGGGCACGAAGTGGACAGTGTGTCTTGGTTGTCATCAGCACTACTTGGCCAGGTGTTACAAGAAAGAGAAAAGGCCAGGAAGGACTGGCCTGTCTGCAAGTAAAAATGAGAAGTGGGATGGGGCAGGAAAGAGTTTAGAAATTTGGGGCTGGCAGGATTGGAAAAGTCCACTGTTTCTATCTTCCAAACCATGAGATAAGACTGAAAAGAAAGTGGAAGAGCAGAGGCCCAGGAAAACATCTTGGTTGAACATTGCAACACTGAGCTCTTAGTTGAATCCTTGTGGTAAGATCAGATTAAAGCAATGGCCTTTCCCCCCATCGTTCCCCATGGTGGCAAGGTGGCTGCCATTAACTTAGACATGAAGCTGGGCAAGTGTAGAAATAAGGCAGTACCAAAACTGCATCTAGGGAAGAATTTGAGTGTCATTACTGACACAAGGGACTGAGCGGAAGCAAAGAGAGCAGAAAGCTACTAAGTTTCTGAAAAAATTGCCAGAAAAATCATGAAGTCACCTCAAAAAAGTCTTTGAATGTGGCAGACTTAAAACAACCCTTTGGGTTCCGTGGGCAGGAAGAAAGCTCCAAAAACTGGATAGTGCCAAGGAGACGTGCTTAGGCACCAAGGAACACTTCAGGAGTAGTTAGGCAAGAGGATTAAAAAAGGGAAGCTCCTCCGAGGTGAGGCCAGAGGCCATGGAAGAGCAGGGACAGGGAGAACCTCCTGAGGCCAGACCAGGGAACTGTCCTCTTTCCAGGGCAGGGAATGCTCACAGTGCCTGCCTCACAGGAAGGAGCTTGTCACTTCTCTGGGCCAGGGTCACTGTGCCCTCGTTTTCTCAATGGAAATTGTATTATTCCTACTTCACCATCACATGTTGGATGTTGGGGTGGAGGCACAGAACATGTCCCTTTAGTTCACTGGTCACTGGAACAACAGGACTGATATCTAGTGCTGAGGCAGAAGAATGCACATGACCAGGAGATCTTAGATGCAATGACTACATGGGACTTTGGGTTGTCTTCCTGGAGAAGAGGATGAGTATGTCTGTATGTGGGAAGAAAAAGAAAGTGGTTCGACCTGCCGATAATGCCTGCAAAATAAATAAATAAAACCAGAATGAAACGGTTTGGTGACCAAAAGCGTGTACGGTGGCAGAGACAGTGCTGGTGCATTTCCTTTAGACACACAGGAAGAGGATGTTTCCCAGTCTCCTCTGTAGTTGGGTGGGGCTGTATTACAAATTTAGGCTGAGGTAGTACAGGCAAAGATCGGTCCATAAAAAATTACCCTTGCGTAATCCTTCCCTTTATCACGTCCTGTGGCAACCTTGGAGCCACATGTTGAGGATGTCAGTGCCCCAGGTGGGTGTACCCTAGGTCCCTGAATGACTACATGACGCAGACTGCATGACTTTTGTCCCTCCATAACCCCTGCCTTTCCCCTACCTTCCTTTCTTCATAAAATACAATTCTAAGTGATATGTACTCAGATCTCAACAACAAAACAAACAAGCCAATTAAAAACTGGGCAAAGGACTAACATAGACATTTCTCCAGAAAAGATATACAAATGGCCAATGAGCACATTAAAAATTCTCAATAGGCCAATGAGCAAATTAAAAATGCTCAGTATCACTATCATTAAGTAAATGCAAATCAAAACCACAGTGAGATACCACTTCACACCCATTAGAATGGCTATTATAAACAAACAAACAAAAAAACGAGACCAAAAAAAAAAAAAAGCCCAGAAAATAGCGAGTTTTGGCAAGGATGTGAAGAAATTGAAACACTTGGCACTGTTGGTGGGAATGTAAAATGGTATCGTTGCTATGGAAAACAGTATGGCAGTTCCTCAAAAATTTAAAAGTAGAATTACTACATGATATAGCAATTCCACTTCTAGGTATGCTCCCAAAAGAGTTGAAAGCAGGGTCTCGAAGAGCTTTTTCAGTTTCATGTTCATTGCAACATTTTTCCCATTTGCTACTGTCCACGAGGGAGGAACGGATAAGCCAAATGCAGCAGATACATGCAACGGAGTATAATCCAGCCTTCAAAAGGAAGAAAATTCTGACAAGTGCCACAACATGAATGAACCTTGAGGACATTGTGCTGTCAAATAAGCCAGCCACAAAAAAGCCAAATACTGCATAATTACACTTATATGAGACACGTAGAGTAGTCACATTCATAGAGACAGAAAATAGAATGATGGTCGCCAGGGGCTGAAGGGAGAGGGGACTGGGGAGCTGTTTAAAGGGCACAGAGTTTCAGATTCGCAAGATGAAAAGAATTCTGGACATTGGTTGTACAATAATATGTATGTACATGGCACCCCTGAACTGTACACTTAAAGAATAGTTAAGATGGTAACTTTTATGTTATGTGTATTTTACCACATTTTTTTTAATTTAAAAAGTAATATCTGCCCATTGATAAAACATGGCAAGTATAAAGAAAGCAAAAAAAAAAAAAAAAAAAATTCTCCTCCATAATGTCAATAGAGATTACCACTGTTGAGAGTCTTTTTATGTTGTCAAAGTGGAGTTCTTTTATAAAACATTGATTCAACAGTTTATAGCAAAAGTTGTCTTGGTAGAAAAGGCAATCCAATCCCGTCATAGCTGGTGAGAATTAGCCCACATTTTTCTTCCAGGCAGACTGGAATAACTCCAGTATTTTTCTCTAAGTCTTCCAGTTCAAATTTGGTGAATATCGTCTTTGTAACAAGAAGCGCACAGTCATAGACCAGTGTTTGGACAACTATAATCAGTTTTAGTTTCAGGACTGTACAAATTGATGCCTGGAGTATTTCTTCCTTTCAATTCACATGCATATTCATTCACTGAATAAGTACAGTATTTGTTGACCATCTCCCTGAGCCAGACACTCTGCGAGGGATTCAGGAGCCAGCAGTGAGAATAGACGAGGACTCTTACCTTCTAGTTGGGAAAGTAAACAGTAAATAAACCAACAAACTGCAGACTGTGAAGTGCTCTGAAGGAAAGGAACGGCATAATGCTATTGAAAGGCGTGGGAGAGGAGGTGACACTTGGGCTGAGACCTGGAAAAATCCATTGAGCTGCACACTTGAGGTGTGTGCGCTTGGCTGTATGAATGTTATATCTTAATTAAAATTATATGCTCCATCCCAAAAAAAGAAAAGGAAGGGGGTGAGGAGCATTCCATGTGGAAAGAATAATAAGCACCAAGGCCTGCAGGTGGAACAGACTCAAATAGCAGGAAACCCGCAGGTGGAACGCGGAGGGAGGGGCAGTGAGAGGAGGCCGGCCACACCTCAAGTTAGAAGCAGTTTTCCCCGGGAGAGAATTAAGCTGGGGGGACTGGGGCCAGGGATTTTAACTTTTTACTCTATTTTTAAAAACATTGCTTATAAGCACATCCTCATGTTTTACACATATGGCTTTAAAAATAATAAATGAAGCCATTACTTTTGCTTTCAGAATGGTGCTTCCTGCCTTTCCTAGCTGCCTGCCATAAGGAGGTTAATAGCTTTGAAGGTCAGTTTCTTGTCTCAAGGGGGAAAAAATCCAGCGACTGTAGAGCCCCCATGACTTCCTCTCATCAGGGCTGTGGTCCTAGAGTGTCCACGAGGATCATACACCATTTCTTGATGACAGGAAGAACAAAAGGGAACCGCGGGAGGCGACAGCGCCGCACTTCATTCATTCAGCCCATGTTTGCTGCGTGCTTAGTAGAAACAAGAAACTGCTTGTTTTGCAGACGGTTCCGGGGTCCGCATCTCTCCCCTCTCGGTTCAGGATGAAACAAATTCCTGAGACTCCGATGGGATGAGGGTCCTGGGGATGCGGAAAGGAAGGAGAAGGCGATCCAAAGGGAAAGGAATTTTCCTGGCCTTTAGGGCTGCCTCCAGCCTGGGCTCAGGGGCCCCTTCCAGCTGAGGTGTTGGGGCACCAGCTGAACGGGCGGAGAAGCAATTTCTAGATCACCACTTCCTGGGCGGTTAGAATGGACTGGAAGCTCTGTCTTAAAACCTTTGCAAAGAACCCTTTCTCCCCTCCTTCCAGATCCATTTAAGCGGGACGCACGAAGGGCTGAGTGGGGACGGGGGACAGCGGGGCCCGGCTCCCGCCGCCCGCTGGGGGCGCTGTCGCGGAGCCGGCGGCCGCCTGCGCTGCGCT
>NW_007726257.1:78214-118535 GCF_000696425.1 Galeopterus variegatus | reverse complement strand
GTGGAGCTGCGGTCCGGCGCGGGGGCGCGGTCTCGGGGCAGCCCAGGGCCCGGGCCGCGAAAGCGAGCGGGACCCCGAGGGACCGACCCCTGGAGGGTGCTGACGAGCCCCCCGGCGCCCGGCCACGCTCCTCCTCTGGGCCCGCGCGGTCAAACCCGGCGCTACCCCCAGTCCCAGGTGAGGTCCTTGCGTCTCGTCCCAGCACGGAGGGCTCGACCCCAACACTGTTTTGTTGAATGAATAATTTGAAATATATATATTTGGGGAGGGGGCGTTGGAGGGCTGAGCTGGTCACAGTACAGGCTGGGATGAATCTGCGGCCGGAATTGGGGAGGGCCGGGCGGCTGTGGCTGTTCCTGGCGGTCCTGGCGTCGTCTCAACTCCTTCCTTCATCCAAAAAAGGACCGAATTCTACAGAAGCCAGACTCCCTGCTCGATTGTATTCTGGAACCTGCGGTAAGAATCGCCGAGTGAGTCAAAATAGATTCAAGGAATGGCCTCATCCCTCTCTGTAGTTATGTTAATAGTCCTGCACAGACAGCTTCTGGGGACAAAACTGGTTTTCTTTGTAATTCCACGTGTGTGCGTTGGTGTGCACATCCACATCATTCTGAGGAGGGGATCTGTGGTTCCCCCCTGCCAGTAAAGGGTGCAGGACACAAGACAGGTGAAGACCCCAGAGCTGTCACACTGAATGGATTACTTAGGGGTGCACTACGCTTGAGCAGCAGGACTAGAAGGCCGGTGTTCTTAATGGCACGAGTGAAGGAATAGGCATGCACCTGCCCGCCTGGCCCCGTGGCGGTGGCCTGTCCTGATGGCTGAAGACTGCTTGCCACACGTTCCTCTCCTCCACCATCCGTTTGCTCTGTAGACAAAAGTGACAGTAGGTAAGTTGGCTAGAGAAACATTCTTTGTTATTAGAATTCCCTGCCAGCCTGGAACAGGAGATCCTGGGTTTGGACCAACACTACTCAATGGAACTTTCTGCTGTGATGGAATAGTCTCTACCTCTGATGTCCAGTATGGTGGCCAAGAGCTGCATGTGGCCACTGAGTACTTGACATGTGGCTATTGCAACTGAGGAACTGAATTTTAAATTTTATTTAAATATTAAAAATATTGGGGTTGGGCCGAGCCCGTGGCGCACTCGGGAGAGTACTGGGAGCGCAGCAGCGCTCCCGCTGCGGTTCGGATCCCATATAGGGATGGCGGTGCGCTCACTGGCTGAGCGCGGTGCGGCCAGTCTCAAAAGGGACAAAAAATATATATATATATTGGGGTTGTCTGGTTAGCTCAGTTGGTTAGAGCACAGCCTTATAAAGCCAAGATCATGGTCTTGGATCCCTGTACTAGCCAGCTGCCAAAAAAAAAAAAAAAAAAAAAAAAAAAACCTAAAAAAATGTTAACAGCTATTTTGAGTTATAAATGATGTCAATAAACTGCACAGAAAGTATAAAGTTTTGCTTTGACATATATACCTGTGAAACTGTTACCACAATCAAGATAGTGCATATGCCTGACATGTCCAAATATCTTCTCCTGTCCCTTTGTAATTCCTCCATTCTTGTCCCTACCCCCACATCCTGGCAACCACCAGTCTGCTTTCTGTCATTATATAGTTTGCATTTTCTTTGAATTTTATGCAAAGGGAATCATGCAGTCTGTACTCTTTTCTGTCTGGCTTCTTTCACTCAGCAAAATTATTTTGAGATTCACCCATACTATTGTGCATCTGTTAGTTTAGTTCACTATTTTTATGGCCGAGTAGTATTTCATTGTTTGGAGATACCACAGTTCTACCTGTTGATGGAGATTTGAGTTGCTTCTACTTTTTGGCTAATACAAATAAAGCTGCTACGAGCATTCTTGCACACATTTTTGCATAGACATATACTTTCATTTCTCTTGGGTAAATTCCTAAAAGTAGAATGGCTGGATTATGGTTGGTGTAAACTTTTCCAAAGTGGTTTTTACACTCTCACCCGAAGCATGTGAGAGTTCCAGTTGCTTCACATCCTAGCCAATAGCTGGTGTGGTATGGATCGAGCTTTCAATGTAGCATCTAAGAAAGCTTTGCCTAACCCAAAGTTGCAAAGAGTTTTTCCTATTTTCTTCTATAAAGTTTATAGTTTTTGCTTTTACATTTAGATCTATCTATGAACCTTTTTTTTTTTTTCTTCCTTTTTTTTGTCTTTTTTCGTGTCCGGCAACGGATCGCAACCCTCAGTGTTGCGCCCGTACCGGACCGGGACCGGCAACGGGATTGCAACCCTCGGCGTTGCGCCCACACCTCGCTCAGCCAGTGAGCGGGAACCGGTCTGTATGTGGGATCCGAACCCTCAGCGGGAGCGCCACCGCGCTCCCAAGCGGTGCACTGTAGGAGTGCGCCACCGGGCCGGCCCTATCTATGAACCATTTTGAGTTCATTTTTGTATACGATGCATGGTATGGATTGATGTTCAGGTTTTCTCCTTTATTCCCGTTTTGTAAATAAAAATTAAGGTATTTAAATATTTGCCCTAAGGCAGTACAGTCAAGATCTAAACCCAGGTTTTTAGGTCTCTGTGCTTTTGCCCTCATGATCTTCAAATGTAACGTGCATCTGAATGGCCCGGGAGCTGTGAAGTGCACACCCTCAGCCAGGCTCTCCCCACCCCCAACATTCTGTGCAGCGGGGCTGGGCTGCCACCCAGGGGCTGCAGTTCACAGGCTTCCTTGGTGGTCCTTGGAAGGCACAGGGAGAGGGCTGTGATGGCTTGCACCACCCCTGGACTTTAAGGGCCTTTTCCAAACATTTTCAATCAAGAATTGCTACCTTTCTTTCCAGAGTAAACACACCTCCCCTTTCTATTAGGTGGAAAGGCTGATTTTAGAGGCAGCTGGGATTCAGAACCAGCTTGGCACAGTGATTTATTTTCACTGGGGTCAGAGAAACTCTAGAACAGTTCACTTCCTCCTTGCTATGTTTTTCAATATAGCCAGAAATAGGTATGTTTTAATATTGAACTCCTGAGAAGATACTTAGCTACCCGGGAGCATCAGGACACTGCACCCATTTATCAGGAGGTGGGTAGGGTGGAGGAGTGTTCTGGAGACCCACAGGAAAAGTACTCCATGGGCCGAACTTCCCCTCCACTGTCATGCAATGATTTTCCATCCTGTGGGAAGCACACAGGATTAACAGCCTGTGGCTGTTGTCTATTGTTCTGCCAAGGTCTATGTGTGCCTTCCAGAAAGGGGGTGCATCTGCTCTGCGGGGGCGGAGGGGACAGGCAACACCTGCAACCCCGCCTGAAAGCCTCTGAGTTTAGAAACCTGCGTACTTGTTCTTCTAATATGCACGTCTCTATAAATATATTGGGGTGGAGCTCAGTCCTTTGTGTCCCAAGTAAGGTCACACAAAGTTAGAAGGGGAAGTCCTGCGGGCCCACAATTTCTGTCCCCTAGGTAGAAAGGGGTCTTCACTGACCCAGCCCCCAGATAGTCCTAGTTGTCCTACAAAGGAGGGACTTGGAAGCCCCCAGCGTCCACACCCTCTGCCAAGTAAGAAGCACAGCTCTGGGTGGAGGAGCCGGCTCCTGTGGAGGAATCCCGCTTTTGGCACCAGTCCCAGGTGAGGTCCTTGCTGAATGCACAAGGAAGTACCACTGGAGACTGCTTGGCCTTGCATCTGATAAGGATAAAGACAGAGTAAAACTCTCTCACTGGTTTCTGTCCTTTACTGTCCCCACATTTCCATTTCATTGCAATAAAGAACAAAGCACTAACAGAATGAAAGACAAGCCACAGACTGAGAGAAAATATTTGCAAAACACATATCACATAAAGGACTGGTATCCAAAATACACAGAGAATTCTTAAAATTCAACAATAAGAAAACAGCCCAATAAAAAATCAGCAAAAGATCTGGACACCTCACCAAAGAAGATGGCAAATAAACATATGAAAAGATGTGCAACCATCACAAATTACAAATTAAAAACAATTACAAAATGAAAACAATTACAAATTAAAATAAATTATAAAAAGATATATACCAAAAAGATAAAAATCTATAAACCTAGTTTGCTTAACAAACTGAAAAAAAAAATTGCAAATTAAAAACAATGAGATACGGGCGGCCCGGTGGTACACTGCTACAGTGCGCCGCTTGGGAGCGCGGTGGCGCTCCCGCCGAGGGTTCGGATCCCACATACAGACCGGGTCCCGCTCACTGGCTGAGCGAGGTGCGGGTGCAACACCGAGGGTTGCGATCCCGTTGCCGGTCCCGCTCCGGTATGGGCGCGACACTGAGGGTTGCGATCCGTTGCTGGTCACGAAAAAAGACAAAAAGGAAAAAAAAAACAATGAGATACAACTGCACACTTATTAGAATGGCCCAAATCCAAAATACGGACACCACCAAATGGTGGTGAGAGTGGGGAGTAACAGGAACTCTCATGCATCGCTGGTGAGAACACAAAAATGGTGTCACCACTTTGGAAGACCATTTGGCAGTTTCTTATAAAACTAAACACTTTCACCATACGATCCAGCAATTGCAATCCTTGGTACTTAGCCAAATGAGTTGGAAACTTAAGCCCACTAGAAAACCTGCACACACGAATGTTAGAGCAGCTTTATGCATAAATGCCTAAACTCAAAGCAACCAAGATGTCCTTCAATATGTGAATGCGTAAAGAAACTGTGGTATATCCAGACAGTGAAATATTATTCAGAAAAAAAAAAAAAAAAGGAAATGAGCTGTTAAGCTATAAAAGGACATGGAAGAACTTAAATGTATATTGCTAAGTGGAAGCAGCCAACTTGAAAAGGCTATATACACGCTGTGTGATTCCAACTATGTGACATTCTGGAAAAAGCAAAACTATGGAGACAATAAAAAGATCCGTGGTTGCCAGAGGTTGGGGGGATGGACTGGAGGAGCACAGAGGATTTACAGGGCAGTGGAACTATTCTGTATGATACTGTAATGATGGTCACGTCATTACACATTTGTCAAAACCCACAGAATGCACAACGAAGAGTGAGCCCTCCTGTAACTATGGACTTTAGTGAGTAATGAAGTATGAATACTGGCTCATCAACTGTATAAAAGAAAGACATAAAATGCAGGCATAAGATGATGATGATACTATGCAAAATAAAAACAGCTAACAAGCAAAAGCACAAAGCACAGTGTAACCCAGATAAGAGAGGCATTCCTAATTTTGACAGCCCCTAAAGAAAGAAGGCAGGTTTTGAATGCGTATACATTTCTGAAGGAAATGTAACAACGTGTGAGTGCTCCCTGTCTGCTCGGCACTGCATTTGGTGCAGTCTCACTAGCCCTCGCACAGTCCTATGGGAGGGACATGGCTGTCATCTGTACTTGCAGGTGAGGGAGCTGAGGCTCGGAGGAAAAGGTAGGTGCTCTGTGCCAGCCTGTAAGTGGCAGCCTTAGGATTCAGTCTGTGCTGAGAACGTTCTGAACCCCTCCACTGGTGTCCAAAAAACTGAGCAGCTAGAGTGAGGTTAGAGTAGAACTGTAATACCACTTATGTGTTAGTTAATAGATTCTTAGATGTGCTTGAAAGTCGCTTGTGCTAGCAGTGTAAACATTCCCTCAGAAATCAAATTTATGCTCTTAGGTTCAGCAAACCGCCCTCGCTCCCCTCACCCCCACCATCAGGCAAACTTCAGCCACTCACCTTGTCCTATTTCTGTCATCCAAATTAGTCGAGTCCCAATGAGGTTTTCCTGCCTCTTTGTTCAAGCCTGAGGCGCACACGCTCTCTGTGTAGACAGACACCTCTTCTGCTGGGCCGGAAAACTCTCTCCTGTCCCTGGTTGGTTTGACTGACGTGAGTTACCAGGGATTTATTAGGGACTTGTGGACAAGGTTTGGGTCTCCTGGGGCATGTCTCTTCCCTGCTTTATCTGGCAACAGTGCCCTGGAAGCTGGGACAGACACAAGAGCTTGGGATAGTGAAGTCTGAAGAGGTTGGAGGCGGCAGGGACCTTGCGCCATCGCAGGGGCTGACTTCTGACCGTGGGTGCAGGAGCAGGCACCCCTTGACGAGGCTCTCAGGCTTGTTGGGGAGTGACAGAAAAGGAGAACGGCAGGCCCAGAAAAGGTAGCTGAATTAGCAAGGGCAGTGAAATCAACAGTCTTTGCAGGGAACCTGCAAACCTCCACCCCAAATGGAGTTAACCCTTCTCTTGCTCAGGCTGCTTAGGTCATTAGAAAAAAAAATTGATCCCTGAAACGTCCTGTGTCTGGCCGCACCTCAGTGGACCGTCTGGGGTGCTAGGCGTCCCCAGCAGCAGTTCCCGACCTCAGCGCCGCTCTAGCCCCTGCCTCCCCGGAGGTCTGCAGGAAGGTGCCGCAGCTGTTCTGTCTCCACATCGTCCTCCTGGGCTCGGCCCCGCACTGCCTTCCCCTCTGCACTGTCTGTCCCTAAGTAACTGTGGGCCAAGTCACCAGTGAGCTCATGGAGACTCCTTTTCTCTACTGCATGTGACAGGAACAGCCTTTCATTCTTGAAATCCTTTTTAAAAATTCGTCTTCAGGACACATTCTCTTGATACTCTAATGTCTCTGATTTCTCATTCACAACCTTCTTTGATTAGCTCTGCTTTCCCTGGAAACTTCCATTCTGTTGGAATGTTTGCGGGGAGAGTCAAAGAGTCTGTTTTTACTTAAGTCCTTCAGGTGATTCTGTTGCAGGTGACCCAAGGACCACACTTTGAGAAACACTGGCCTACCAGATGTCATTCAAGCACCACAAATTCAGTCCGACTTGTCCCAGATCCCTGGCTTGGTTCGGGTGGATCTGCGTCCCCACCCACACCCCCCACGCCCGGCCCCTGCTCACTGCTCCCAGCTCTTCTAGCACTACCCAGCTGCTCATCTGCCCCCACCCGATACATTCTGTATTAATCACCTTTCTGAAATACAGCTTTTATTATACTGTTTTCTTTGCCACCTCTCACCTCTTCACTAGCGAAAGTCCCCCTTCTTCCTTCTTGGCCCAGCTAAAATGTGTCCTTTGAAAATCCCTCCCCAGTTGTCCCCAGGCAGACTCTCTCCTCTCCTTGTGACCTCCTGGTGTGTTGCTACGTTGTAGGTAGTTATGCCCCACCCTAGGCGGAGCTCCCAGCCAGGGTTTGCTGAGTGACTGGCTGCGTGCAAGCACAGCACCTCTAACTTCTCGAGCACCAGAAGCTATTTGTACTAACACAGCACCACAGAGGGGCGTGCAAATCCCTACGCACAGAACATTAGGACCTTACAGATAATGCAAAGTGCATCTTTACTTAGATAAGGTTGATAGACGTCAGGGGTTGGCAAGCTTTTTCTATAAAGGGACAGATAGTAAATATTTTAGGCATCGAGGGCCATATGGTCTGTGTTGCAATTACTCAACTTTGCCGTTACGGGATGAAAGCAGCCACAGACAAAAAGTAAACAAGTGAGGGTAGCTGTGTTCCAATAAACTTTATTTGTAGACACTAAAGCTTGAATTTCATATGACTTTCATGAGCCATTAAAAACTATTCTATTTCTTTTCCAACCACTTAAAGATGTAAAAACCGTTCTTGGCTTGTGGGCCGTGGTTTGCTGCCCCTTGGTATGTTGCCAGTTGAAGAGCTATGCCTAACCCCATACCCTTCAGCACAAGACTCAGCGTATGACTTTATTTTACAACTAAAAGGCCCCTGAGAATGAAGACTTTACACATGCAAGTAGAGAAGAGCCTAGAAACTTGACGACGGAGGAGCAGGAGGGACAGAAACTGCTCTCGGTCTAAGGGGAGTGCACAGCTAGTGCTGTGTTTATGCTGCCACCTAGTGACCGGCCGCCCCAACGTCAGAGTCTTTGCTCTTCCTCCAAGGACAGGGGAAAGAAACATTTTCCCCATCCCAGAGCCATATTGTGACAGTAGGGATATGTGTTCCTGACCACACCAAATAAGGAATTTAAACCAGTTAAAGGTAAAAAAGTCACAAACCTTGATAGATCATTTAAAGTGAATAAGCTTCTAGTCCCAGAATTATGAAACTGAAAAACTTTTGAAATCATTTAGTTCAATTTCCACCACCCTTTATCGACCATTCGTGTAGCTTTCAGATAACAGAAAGGTCCAGAAAAACCTGGTTGTTCAAAATGACAGTGTCTGAGGCAGAGCCTGCCTGAGCCCAGTGCAGGGCTGCCTGTGCATCATTCTGACATTTACAAAACGGACACACAGGAAGTGTGTTCCTGAAGCCACACTGCCTGGGCTGTCACTTAATTGCTCTGTGCCCTCAGATGCTTACTTGCAGCTTTTGTGCCTCAATTTCCCTAACTGTAAAATAGGGCAGAGTCATAGGTTGTTTTGAGGCTCAAATGAGCTAGTAGTGTCTGGCGTATACAGGGCTTTCAAGTGTTAGCTACCATTACAAATTTACTTAGAGCCTACTATGTGTCAGGCATTGAGTGCTTTATGTATTCTGCCGGATTTAATCTTTCCAATGATTCTACACAGTGAGTGTTATTTTCCCCTTTCTGTAAATCAGCCTGAGAAAGGTCATACGTAGTGTGGATGGGTGCTGGGAACAAAACCATAATTGGTGCCTCTTGTACCAGTTGATTTTATGAAGACAATCAAGGCACATGTAACAAGTACGATCTAACTCTAGTTCGCCAGAAAGAATGAGCACTAAAAACTAGGTAACCTGGTGACATTCTTACAACTTAGCAGGACTTTCTGGGGGCAACTTATTTCTGTGAGGTTGCTTTACCGCCATCATTCTTTGCCTTCAGAGTGTTTTTTTTTGGGGGGGGGGAGTTGTAGAAGAAGTACTTGGGACAATCTATATGCAAACACTTGAGAGCTTTAAAAATATCAGCAGTTATCTGTCCTTTCTGCTTGCCCCACTACTTCATTTCTTAATTTCTAAAGTCTTAAACTAATAGAATATTCACTTTGTGCTTGACTTAAGACACAAGGGATAATACAAAGCTTTGCAAAGCAACACTCAGTGTTCCAAGAGACTATATTTGCATGTGTAAAACCTTCGATATAGATAAGCATTGATGCTCTGTGAATTTATCTGATAGGCAAATACTTAAAAGCTTAGTTCTGGGCCAGCCGGTGGCGCACTGGAGAGTGCGCCGCTTGAGAGCGCGGTGGCGCTCCCGCTGAGGGTTCGGATCCCATGTGGAGACCGGTTCCTGCTCACTGGTTGAGCGTGGTGCGGGTGCAACACCAAGGGTTGCGATCCCGTTGCCAGTCCCCGGTACGGGCGCGACACTGAGGGTTGCGATCCCGTTACCGGTCAGTAAAAAAGACAAAAAAGGAAAAAAAAAAAAAGTTTAGTTCTAAAAGTCCTGAGGTTTCCTATCTCTGGAAACTTTTCCCCATCTCATGTCTTCAAACCCTTCAACAGGGACACAGCAAAGAGACATCCCAATCAACTAGGACATGGCCTGTGTGCCAGGTATGCCCATGACCAGGGAGATCCCTTCCCCTTCACGGCTGTGATGACCAAATGAACACGGAGGAAGAGCGCAAGAGAAACTGTGAAGCACCATCAAGCCGTTAAGATGTTTACACACAAAGTTTAATTTCAATGGCTAAAAGAGGAGACTGCTCTAGTTGCTTTTATGGCCAGCTGCCTGCATTCATTAAGATTTGGGGCACAGGTTTACAATCCCAAATGTTTTCTCTCTCGTGTTTAATTTTTTCTAAATTAGGTCAGTAGGCAATAACATCTGCTTGCTTGCACTGTCCTTGTCTCCCAAGCTTTCCAATGAGCAATTTCTTCTGGTGAGAGGCTGGCTGAAACTTCCTTTTACAATGGATGAAATTGGAGTTGCAAGAGGAAAAAGAAAAACAATGAAGAACCACCCAACCCCCCACGTTACCCACCTCCTACATGCAAATTTCAAAGAGCAAAACAGGATATTGGGATTGAGAACTTTGGGTGACAAGGCCTGCAGTCACCAGATGTGGAGGTGTGACTGCATGAAGGGTCTTTGGAATGCACACGTGATGTCCCCCATTTTCCAGAACTGGGAAGATGAAGCCTAAAACCCTGTGCTTCCAACACTGATAAACACTTGTGTACACACACAAAGTTCAGGCGATGTGTACCCGTGTTCCAATCTAGAATGCTTACATTTTTTAAGAATTAGGTAAATTTCTAAGACATGGCAAAGAAAAGTTATTACTGCATGTACAGGCACAAGATCTGATTTGTAGGCAGCGATAACATGTTAGATTGACCTCAGGAATCCAAACGGTGCAAGCTAACCTGTGAGTGGGCATCCCTGGGAGGAGACAAGGCTGCACACGGTCATGCTGAAGGGTCAATAGAAGTACAGTTAACACACACCCTCTGCCCCCAGTTGACACCTGCTGTCAACCTTGGACCTCAGAGCCCTTCATTCTCACAACAGCTGGTCTCGCCCCTGGAAGAAAAGGAAGATGCAGAGACGCACTGACCACGTTCCAAGTCAGAGCACTCTGTTTCCTCACTTCATCCCCAGACCTCAAAACTCATCTCTCTGCAAATAAATGTGCCCTTTTGGTGGGTCGGGGGAGTCAGCACTCTTCTTTGTTCCTTTGAGGTAAAATTATACTATGGGTTATGGGGTTGAACTACTGTCACAGCTTGCCTCCATGTGGTTTCACTGCCTTAACCTTACAATGCTTTTGTAATCAGTATGTAGAATTGAAAAAAGGTGTCTTCCAAGCTCAAATGGATGATGCTCGTAAGTACTAGATGCTACCTGTTAAAAAAAAGAAATTAAGATATCTTACACTGTGCTTTAATCTTTTTGAAACCTTCCTTCTCAGAAAAATTTGATCTTCAGTCCTTACATAAAAAAAAAAATCAAATGTATGTGGATTAACCTTGTAATGAACTTCTTACTTGGTACTGAATAATCAGGACTGCACGACTCAGCCCACGTGTATACAGCCACATCTACCATTAACTGGTAAGCTCCCCAACCAGGTTTAATCTTTGTGGGCAAGGAATATGTCTTTTACCAGTGGACAGAACAGAATTAACTAATCCTAACCTAGTGAAGAACTATCCAAAGAACCACAGCCTTCACTCCTAGACTAAGATATACTCTTCCACATTTTCCATCTTAAAACAGTATCACAATCCTCCTGTTCATCAAAATTGAATTCAGCTGACATTTGAGTGCCTTCTTGGTGCTATATCATTGTTGGACCTTTCCCATATATTATTTCACTTAATCCTTATAGCTATAATTTACAATAAAATCTCATCTTACATCTAGGGAAATGAAGCCCAGAGGTCCAAGGTTCCTTCTACTTACCCTCTTCCACCCCCTTTTTATTTTGCCGTTTTTTGTTTTTTCGTGACCGGTAAGGGGAACGCAACCCTTAGTGTGGTGTCGCCCGCACCGCGCTCAACCAGTGAGCGCACCGGTCATTCCTATATAGGATCCGAACCCGCGGCGGGAGCGTCGCTGCGCTCCCAGCGCTGCACTCTCCCGAGTGTGCCACGGGGTCGGCCCTTCCACCCCTTTCTAAACTGGCTTCACCAAGTCAATGCTTCCTCGGAGACCACCCTTTCCCACTGCCAGCACCTTAGCCTAGGCCTATCACCCCACCCTCGCTGATCTCTGAACTTCCAGGCTTTCCTTCCTCAACCATCCAACAACTCCCTCAAGTACCATCATCAACATGCATTTCCTCTATTTAAAACTTGGTAACTTCTGAGTTTTCATTCAATCAACTCCAGACTCCACAGTGTGACCCTATTTTATCTAGTGCACCCACCAATTTCCTCTCTTGAAATGCTCCCTCTACTACTACTGTGTTGGCTCCTCCCCCACCTCCCCAGCCACACCATTTCTGTGCTGTTACACGTACTTTCTGTCCATCGTGCAGCCCCTTCCCCGTGTGGTGCCCACTGACCCTGCCCAAACTCACCTCCCCCACAGGCCCTCATGCAGACACCTCAAGCTGTATTCTTGGCCCAGCCTTCCACAGCATATCATCTCAGGAGGGTATCAGGATATGGATTCTAGGGTCTCTAGTACACTGCTGGTGTGAGTAAATCACTTGGAAGATACACGGCAAATCCTGGCAAACTGCAGCCCGGCAGCTATACTCCCAGATGTGTACCCCAGAGAACTGCACGCATGAACCAGAAGACTGGCACAAAAACGTTCCTAGCAACCCCTGTAACAGCAAAAATGTGAAAACCACCCAAATGTCTATTAACAGATAGTGGATAAAGACTTTTTATAAACGTTGGCCTTAAAGGAGCAGATAATGGGTAAGTTACTTATGTATGTATTCTCCCCCTGCAATGGGAATGTTGCAAGGTGGCGAAAATGCATCAACTGCAGGAACATCAGGACCATAAAACCAGGTGAGCAGAGTCCGTTACAGAAGAGCAGGTCCAGAAGGACATCCTTTTAATAAAGCTCAAGAAAAGCAAAAATAAACTGCACAGGTAGTGGGGAATGTAAGATGTAAGCAAAAAGAAAAAAAAGCAAAGGAATAGTGCAATTTAGCATAGTGGTTACCTGCGTGTAGTGAGGGAAGGTGGGAGATGGAACAGGTAAGGAACACAGCTAATGACACTGAAGACTTTCTAGTTAAAGGCAGGTTTGTAACTTACATGTTACATATAGGTATGTATTTTTTGGCTAAAGGGGAAAGTTGGTGTCCTGTAAACAAACAGGGAATCTATAATCATTTAAAACTCGCTGCCCAACTGGATACAGAGGGAACATTCATTATATGGTTCCAGACAAGAATTCAGTGCCCTGAGGGCTTGAGCCTTCCCCAGTGTCCGTTCCCGATGTCAGAGGGAGTGCTGGATGGATTCAAGCAGAGCAACAACACACTGGCCTCCCAATAATCTCTTAAAAATCATTGGTTGTTTAAAAACTATGACTTTAGACTGGATTACAAAAGAGAACCAATGGGCTGGCCCCGTGGCGCACTCGGGAGAGTGCAACGCTGGGAGTGCAGCGAAGCTCCCGCCGCGGGTTCGGATCCTATATAGGGATGGCCGGTGCGCTCACTGGCTGAGTGCGGTGCAGAAAATGGGTTGATCCTTTAAAAAAAAATTACCATGTTTGATGTCTTATCTTACGCTTTTAGAAAATTTGCAATAAGGCACAATTCTTGAGATGTTTTTCATTTTTTTATTGCTGTTAATCCAAGGAAAAAAGGTTGCATAAAATCCAATCTTTTCTAGAAATATAAGTAGCCTTTCCAGTACATAACATTTCAAATATCAAAGTATATGGTAAACATACAAATAAGGAGAAGGTAACATACCTCCTATGTACAGTACAGTATTTAAATCATAAAATAAGCTCCATAAAGTACAACTGGCAAGTGATTCACAATGCAGTCCATACACGGCTTATCAAAACCCTCACTTGAATAACTCAACTGCAGCTTAACAATTAATTTAATAATGTGGTCCAAAAATACCCAGATCAAATAAAATATATTTAATCAAAATAATTTCCTTTACTTGAACTTTTTCTTTCTAAATTAAAGCTTTCATCTATCCCTTCACACCCACCCATTCCCCTTCCCCATAACTCCCACCCCTGAAAGTTTCAAAATGTACATTGGTGCTATAAATATAAATGCTACTCATGAAGCATTAAATTAAGCTTCTTTTTTTCAAGTTTTTTTTTTTTTTTTTTTTTTTTTTTTTTTTTTTGTCTAGAAATTGGTTAGGTTTCTGAACCAAGACCAAATATTTAGTTCCTCTGCTGCATACCAATGTTACTCCACACAACAAAAATCTAACATTTCTGCTCCGTACTGAGGAATGGGAAAACAAAACCCTGCAACCCTCAAACCTATGACTATGCAGTGGTAGCTGTTCATTGCTGTTGAATGCAGCAGTTACCAAAGAAACACCCCCAAACTTCCAGATAACCTCAGTGCACTTTAAGAAATCAAAAATTACCTGGAAGCAATTTAGTACATAGATTGGCTTTAAAAAAAAAAAAAACTTTCTTCTTTTTTAAAACAGCAGCATTAAACTTAGTGACAATGACACTGACATGATTAATACCATCTTACACGCAGAATTCAGTCTTTCACATTATAATCAAGCATAGTGGTAAACTGTTATAAAAGTGACTTTGCTATGAGAGACAGTTTAGGGAACAAATACCTGACTTTTTGAAGAAACCCAAAGCTTCTGTTCAGATTGCAATAAACAACACACATTTTAAACACAACATAACACTGTAACAGTGGGTATAGGAAAAGAAGAAATCTTTACTCAAGTAGTGTCTTTTTAAGCATGACACAGTGGTAGACAAGTAAAATTGGCTGTTGACTTTCATTACAAACAAGCACACAGAACAACATTCACACCAGTATGTTCACTTTGTGTCTCTCTGAAGCAACAGGCTAAAAAAAGTATGATGGAAGTAAAAAGATTCTTTTTTTTTTTTTTTAAAGAAAAAGCTTCTTGTCCATTTCACATGTCATATTTTTTCAGTTTCATATGGTTTGACATCTTCCTCACTCTTCCACTTATTTTCACTTTTATTTGAACAAGCACTGCATATATGTATTTATGTGATGCTGTTTATTACATATATACACACTATTTTGAGAATTTGATTTCTCCCGCAAGATTAAGGTGAAACATTCTGCCCTTGGTTTATATGCAGAGCAGTTTACAAAAGTGTGGGCAAGTACATTGCTGGTCACTCCTGTCCCAGGCCAGGGAAGGTGTGAGGATGGCTGGGGAGAACAGTGTAGTTTAGGGTCAAAGTAAGAAAAGCTGGGGAAGAAGCAAAGTTTTTTGTTTTTGTTTTTTCCAAAAAACCATACGAATGTCACCAGTGTTGTAAAAAAGGTCAAATACACAATTTTAAAGATTCAGTAAACATTGCACACAGCAAGTATTCAGTGTAAAAAAAAGAAAAGCTCACATCAACATTCTTCTTTTGATAGTTTGACTGAAGTTTAAATTACATGTATCACATATTAAGCCTGTTGTTGAACCAGGAGACCAGAGGCTCAAAAGCACTGAATTCTTTGTTTTGGACACTGGTACAAGAGAAATGAAAAATCCCAACTGCATAGAAATCTAGGAAATGTATAGACAAAGAAACAAACAAAATACCTTTCCTTTCCTCCCCTCCACACCCCATGACTCCCCACACTTGAGTGTATTAAGTAGGCAAGCTTTACTTGTTTCAGTCTGCAGAATCCAACGTATCATTAGGAGGGGGGAGGGGAGGTGCGTATCTCAGTCTGTAAGTGCCTAAAATGGGAAAGATATAGAACTGCTAAGTCACCGCTTACAACGAAACGCATCACAAACCACTACAAGATATCAAATGGGCATGCTCTTCAGAAGGCACCTTCTTCAGCACTAGTGCCACTCCAAAATGGTAAATAAAATTACTTTAAAAAGTAATATGGAGTTTGTGCTTTAAGTTCAAACTAAAGCTATCAAACTTGATCTTCCTTAAGAATACCAAGGAAATATACTCCCAATTCAAGACTCCCCCCACTTGGTAAGATTTGGTAAAATGACAAAGACCAAATGCAAATGAAAAATAACAGTCTGAGGTCAATACTATACATTTGCAATCTGACTCATACTTATGTAAGAACATTTTCTTCTTTCTAGTGGTAATAATAAACTTAGATTAAATTCCCTTACTCCCAAACCAGTGCTTAACTATTTTGTTCCTGTAAACTGCAACAGCATCTTGGTTTTCCCCCCCCAAAGTTTTCCAGGAAGGCAAAGGGGAGCATGGGGGAATATGCATGAGGCCAGCTGTCTGTGCACAGATATACTAAATGGTTACTGACAACCTTACATGTCAGATAACTATATTACTTTCTAGTTTCTCAATATTTAAAAATCTTGCTTACTGTATGAAACAAGATTGTAGCTCAAAAAAAAGTGCTGCAAGCAAGAGGTTTAACATTATATAATGCAAATTCCCATTGTATTTCTTGAAAAGTGCCTTTAGAGTTTATTCCTTAATTGGAAACTGAATTCCTCTAAATTTCCTTGTGCTCTGTGTGACCTGGGTCTACACTAGATTTTTACGGCTGTATTTTACGATTTGCCACTGAAAACACAACATCCATAAACAACACACAAACAGATCTTTCTTTCTGCTATAACAGAATCACATTCAGTAAGGAAAGGAAGGAGAAACGGATGAACTCAAAAACAAGTCCTCTGGGAGTTACTGTGATTACCTTGTTGATTGGCCTCCATGGATGACTGCTTACAGTCCTGTGCATAGTGTCCGCTTACACCACAATTGTAACATGAGACATTCCCATTCTTCTTGGGCCCCGAACCACTGGTGTTGGCAACTACATTAGGTGCTGGATATGAAGGATAGAATCTCCCAAATCCTGCCATCTGCTGCATGCCATAGTTGGCTTGGCTCCCCATGACTGGGTCATGTACCAGTCCATTTGCATATGGAGTCTGAGGCAGAAAAAAATGAAGTTGGTTTCCATTGCTCTGATGTGCTTGGTTGAGGTAGCTGCCATTGCAAATGGATGGCAGAGTGAAGAACGGTGGGAATCGGTACACTGGTCCAGGCATGGGATTAGGATAATAGTAACTATTTAGCTGAAGGTTTCCATTGGTCCCACAGCTGCACCTCCGCCCACAGGAACCACAAGGACCCGAGCCCATCTGCTGTGGTGGCACTATTGTTCCATTAGCATTCGTGTTCCCCACAGCACTGATGTAAGATGTGCTGTCGCTTTGCGCAGTACTGTGTGTCAAAGCAGGGCTTGGGCTTGGGGCAGGGCCTGGGGTGTGGGTAGGAACTGCGGGAGGAACAGTAGACTGGGCCTGACTGATGCCTGCACTCGCTGGCTGGGTGGAAGTTGCTGCTGTGTTGAGCACACTGGAATTCTGATTGGGTAACACACTGGCAGCAAGGGGAGAGCCTGGTAACGTGTAGGAAGCTGGTGGCTGTGCAGCTGAGAGGCAAGCTGCTGGAAGAACTACCTTCACATTGGTAGGCTGAGGGACTGTCCCTGTGTTTCCCTCAATTTGAGGCACCATTTGATTTAGTCCTACCACTTGGGATGCAGATTTTGTGATGGGGTCCGTGGTAGCAACAGGAGATCCTGGAAAACTACCTGGGTTATGGACAGGAATAAAGGCAGTGTTTGGTGATCCGATGCTCAGACTTCCGGTTGGTTGTTGTGGGATGTTAACTGTGCAATTCTCAGAAGATCCCTGTGGTGGTGGCAATTTTAGCCTCTGAAATGTTAGGTGCAAAGCAGGTGTACTACTATGTGGAAGGAAGGTTGACGGAATAGGTAAAGGGGAAGTCAGTAATTCAAGGTGTTTTTCTGATTCTCCAGTAGAAGCTGTTGGTCCTAGTATTCCAACAGGGGTTGAATTTGTGGACTCCCTTATCGCAGAAATAGCAACAGCACTAGGAACAAGCATTCCTATTGTTTTGCCATCAGCAGATTTGGGTGGAGGAACGACGACTTCAGACTTCTGGGCACCACTGTGCATGACACAGTGCAAAGTTGGCATAAAAGAAATATGCTGATACTTGGGTGAGTTTAAGGGATCTTCTAAAAGGCTTCCATTCTCATTTCCTAGTGAAGCAATTTGAACAGGTGGCTTGACAGTGACAGTCTGGTTGACAGAACCATAACCTGTAAACCTGGTTGTTGATGGATTCCCAGAATCCTCAGAATTGCTGTCTGTGTCTAAAGGAAACAAATATAAATAGATATTAACACAAGCATAACTCCCATCTTTCTTACTAGAAATAAAATTTATAACTAAAATTAACTCTGAAGTTTGAAATGTGTCCCTCTATCGTGTTTTCTTACTGTACACAAGCTGACCCTTAAGTTTTGGTTTTCTATGGATCATCATTATATACATGCTTTATTTTAAAACCATGGGGCTATAAGCAAAACAATATAAAACTTATTTGGAGACTGAATAAAAGCACAGTATAAAGCAGATTTATTTAATACCACCTTATTATTATGAAAAGCATTAGATACTTTTAACCCTCAATTTTAGGCAACCCACTTGATTTATATTCTATACTGGCAAACCCGAGGTCTTCAGTTTGCCTCAGATAAATGACATAATTTAAAAGAGCTCATTCAAGACAATCCACAGGTAGGGAACAAGAAGAGAGTTTTTTTTAGAATGGAATAAATATTCTTACTACTAAATATTTCAATGGGGAAAAGAAGATTTAAAGCTACTACTAGTTATAAAATGAATATGCCAGAATATGAGAAGCAGAGCCAACATGAGAGCATCACCATTTTTCCAAAATCAAAACATCAAAATGGCAGATACAAAAATGAACTGCATTTGTTTTTGCTACTGTATCACTCTTATGCTGTATACAGAAATAACTTTAATCTAGACTTTCTCTGAACTTCCCAGCTTTTGGTATAAAGGGTCCAATGGATAAACTATAATTCCCAATTTGGATTTAAATATCATAAACGCAGATATGGAACTGATGTGCACACAGGCCATTCAATCAAATGTAGTGCCCATTTAAAAAATCTTTCTGTTCATAAATGTAAGCTGAATTGCAGAAGATATTTAAAATGTTTGTATTTATTAAGGTAAGAAGTAGTTATATTCAGCTTAAAATGTTAAAAATTTTTCAGACAGAATACTAAAAGCAAATTAGTCTCTGGAGAAAGGTTAAATGGAAGCTACTTATTGACAAAGAATGTCAACAGTGTTATTAATTCATTCAACTATTTTAATTCATATTGGAGAGATGAGATTAAATGAATGAGGGAATGATTCTAGCATAAACTCCCTCTACTAGATTAACTAGGGTGTTTCTTGCCAAATTTTGCAAAACAAAAAGTATCCAAAATCAGTAACTTATTTAAGGCATTATATCTGTACCATCCCACCAGTGCAAAGTTAAAGATAAATTAAGTTCAAAAGAAGTTAAAACATTTTTCAGATGGTCCATTAAATTTCTACATGAAATTAGGCTTTGTTTAAATCTTAAGTCATAGCAAATGGCCCCATGATTTGAAATGGTCCCAAATGGTTTTCTGAGCATTTTAAGGACTCATCTAGGTATTTACAGAGTGGTCTTATATTTCTTTTTTTTTTTTTTTGTCTTTTGTCTTTTTTCCGTGTCTGGCAACGGATCGCAACCCTCAGTGTTGCCCCCGTACCGGACCGGGGACCGGCAATGGGATCGCAACCCTCGGTGTTGCTCCCACGCCTCGCTCAGCCAGTGAGCGGGAGCCAGTCTGTATGTGGGATCCGAACCCTCGGACGGGAGCGCCGCCGCGCTTCCCAAGCGGCGCACTATCCAGTGCGCCACCGGGCCGGCCCGAGTGGTCTTATATTTCAAGACACCATTTCAACCAATAGGAACAACATTTTCAAAGCAACCTTTTCATGCGCTCAAAATTCTAAAAATGATCAAAACTCTGTCATGGTGGGTATTTTTCCTGGTTTGAGAGAGCCTTAGGTGATTCTTTCATTAACAGAAGGCTCGTTTTATCACTTAATATCTGAGCCTATCTGAAAAAGAGTAAGTTCTTCCACATGGGCCCACCAACTTATGCTATCTGATGACAGAGAAAGGATGTGGCAAAGTTACCCAAGTATACAGACGTAACCTGAAAACAAAGGCCAAGTGTGCAGTGTGAATTAAAGAGCCACAGAATCATTTGTATATCCTATAGAATCAAATATTACATGTGCAATGAACCATACTAAAAGCTTGCCTATTCTGGGTAAGGCATAAAAATGCTCTCATGTAAGCTCCGTAGTAGCTCTGTGAGAAGGTACTTTCTTTTTCTTCTTTCATGAGGAAACTGTAGATCAGAAGTGTAGTGTTGTCTCAGATTAGTAGAATTAGTGTTAGGGTCACTACATACTACATCTGGTATGACTACAAAATACCTGCAAAGTAAAGACTGACTTTAATTGTATGTGATGTAGCAACATTAATGTATAGCTTCCTAAGACATGACCTAATTTTGTAATACAGAACTTAAAGTCCCAGAGAGATGCAGACTGCCCAAGAAGAAACCATGCTTGGCTGAAATGGCGTGGTCTAACATCTCTATAGTTCGTTAGATAGCCCAAGAGAAATCACTTGATATTGCACACCAGCATAGATATACCATATAACCAAAATGTTACCAATCAGATGTTATTATGTGTAAAGAACAACATCCTCAACATATACATTTTCAGGAAGATCTCACAGACGATAATGATGGAGGTAAGGATCTTCAATAATCCACCCTCCATAAAAGCAACAAGAACTCTGGCAAAAATTGTCAAAAATCAACTTTTTCAGAACTCTGGAAATTAACTACAGGCTTGCAGTAACCTGAGGGGTGTTTATTCAAGATTTATTGCTGAATCTTGTAAGAACAGAGAGCCTTATAGCATTTTACCCTGCTGTAATCCCACCTACTCCACCCCACACCCCTTGCCAGCCATGGAGTATCCCTATAAACTAACAGTCCCTCAAGCAGGGGAGGTTGAAAACCAACAGCCTAGCAGCCTCTAGAAGGCACATGGGTTTGGAGTTCTCCCAAAGCCCCATCACCAAAGAACTGTCACTAGTGACTTATCTGGCAGCTTGCACTTAGTCTACATTAACAGCCTCTTACCTACAGGACATTTGTCATAATTAATCAGTGGCAACTGTTTAACAAGGGGCTGCCTAAGGCAGCGTTACCTATTGGGGCTAACAAGAGGTTGACCAAAAAACTTAAAACAAAAAAAGGGGGAATGAGAAGTCCACAAGGGGCTTTGAAAAGCTTCTATATATTCCTGGGAATCTAGAAAATTATTTCCTGGGAATCCACAAAAGACCTGAGAAGGCCCTAAGCTCTCACTGTTAGCTTACTTGGAGCCCTGTACAAGGAGAAATCTTATGTATGAGGACATAATACATACAGAAAATAAAGTGGCAGACAAATCCTACCTTATCAGTAATCACATTAAATGTAAGTGGACTAAACAGATCAAATGGCAGAGATTGGGAGAATGGATTAAAAAACCATGATCTAACTGTATATTGTCTACAAGAGACACACACTTTAGATTTAACGACACAGATAGGTTTAAAGTAAAAGGATAGAAAATGAAGTACTATGCAAGTAGTACCCAAAAAGGAGCTGAACTGGCTACATTACAATCACACAAAATAGACTTAAAAAAAAAATATGGAAAGCTTCACAAAGGTGCATGTTATCTTTGGGCAGGGGCCTTGTTAATCTTCTCTATCATCCCAATTTTAGTATATGTGCTGCTGAAGCGAGCACCAAAATAGTCTATAAGACAACAATTGTTACTAGAGAGAAAGAAGGATATCTTTTAATGATAAAAGGGTAAATCAGTAAGACATAAAATGTATAAACATATACGCATCTAACAACACACATTTTCAACCTTTCTATACTAACATTTTGTTATGATCTTGTCTCCTATTTAATTTCATATGCAGTGAGGTTAAATTTATAAAACCAACATTGCCAGGAACTACTAAGGCAATGGTCAATAAGACACCTTTTATACCAATTAAATTTAAAATCAATAATGGCATTTTTAAGAACAAAATTCCTTGTTTGACTTTAAGAGACAACACATATCCCCCTCACCCCAAATCCCCTCCAAAAAGCAAACCTCTGTCTTTTTCTTCTTCACTTTCAAAACTTTCTCTTCCATCATGTAGTGGACTAGATGGGGAACTGTAACTCTCTGAAGATGTTTCTCCACATGTGTCATGTCCAGATCCAATGTCCAAATTCACATCTAAAAATAACAACTCTATTTTTTAAAAAATCATTTTAAGTAGTTAATTTCTAAATTGAACCATTAGCAGGCTGGCCAGTTAGTTCAGTTAGTAGAGTGTGGTGTTATAACACCAAGGTCAAGGGTTCTGATCCTCATACTGGCCTTCCACCAAAAAACAACACAACAAATTGAACCATTAGAAATTAGTCATAGCTACAGATATTTTTTTTCAGTGTTCCTACAACCACCTAAAAAGCTTGTCCTTGACCTAAATAAAAATTCATATTAAATCACAATTTTAACTGTAAATAATTGATAAATACATTCCTAAAAGGCATAGAAGAACAAGTTGATCTTACTCAAAAAAAAATCAGAGTTAAGGTTCTTTTTTTTTTGTCTTTTTCGTGACCGGTAAGGGGATCGCAACCCTTGGTGTGGTGTCGCCCGCACTGCACTCAACCAGCGAGCGCACCGGCCATTCCTATATAGGATCCGAACCCGCGGCGGGAGCGTCGCTGCGCCCCCAAGTGCGCCACGGGGCCGGCCCAGAGTTAAGATTCCTTATAAAGTCTGTCCAATAATATTACTTTGAGCCATTTCTAAGTCTAGATTTTTTTTTTTCCTTTTTGTCTTTTTTCGTGTCCGGCAACGGATCGCAACCCTCAGTGTCGCGCCCGGACTGGACCGGGACTGGCAACGGGATCGCAACCCTCGGTGTTGCGCCCGCACCTCGCTCAGCCAGTGAGCGGGAACCGGTCTGTATGTGGGATCCGAACCCTCGGGCGGGAGCGCCGCCGTGCTTCCCAAGCGGCGCACTGTAGCAGTGCACCACCGGGCCGGCCCTAAGTCTAGATTTTTTAACTCTTTAGAGTGTGCTGGAAAATTCTTTTTTTTTTTTTTTTTTTTTTTTTTTGTCTTTTGTCTTTTTCCGTGTCCGGCAACGGATCGCAACCCTCAGTGTTGCCCCCGTACCGGACCGGGGACCGGCAACGGGATTGCAACCCTCGGTGTTGCTCCCGTGCCTCGCTCAGCCAGTGAGCGGGAACCGGTCTGTATGTGGGATCCGAACCCTCGGGCGGGAGCGCCGCCGTGCTTCCCAAGCGGCGCACTTATCCAGTGCGCCACCGGGCCAGCCCGAAAATTCATTTTTTTAAAGGAACTCAAGAACAGAACAAACTGCCAAAATGCCTATTCAGCTAAAATTACTAGGCCTGAGTATTAAAAAAAATAAGATGTTTCTCATCTAGTAGACCGAGTAGCCATGTAAGTTACACCCAAAGACCAAGACTATGCTGAGGTGGTGTTGGGGTGGGGTACAGTATCTGTTTTGAGCACATAGAGATTATTGGTGTATCTACTACTGGACATTTCTACACTGGCCCAGACTTAGGGAACTGTCCTATTCATTTTTGTAAACCCAGTAGCTAGCATAGCTTCTGCCTTACAGCAAGCATTCAATACATGTTTAGAGTATAAATCCAAATATAAGGGATTCCAAGATTCTTGAGAACTATGGATGAGTGAACCATTTTCTTTAAATGTAATGATTATTAATCATTTAGGCAAAACATGATTTTGAGTAATGACCAATTTAGTTGACTAACCTGTGTCTTGAAAAGATAAATTTATGACAGTGTTAAGAATGTTAAAGATGAACTAGCCTAGCCCAGCCACTCAAATGATGGATGAATACTGAAGAAAAATAAAGAAAGAATGCAGATATTGCTAATTCCTTTTGGGTAATAAATTAAATGCCAAACTGCCAAGGGAAAACTGCACAAAATCTTATGAAGCTATAAGGAAAGTGTCAGAGAGTTACATGGGCAAGTAATAATTTTACAGATAAGTAATCTGGAGTACACTTATCCACAATAATAGACTCTGAATTACCAGTCACGACAACTAAAGAAAGGGATGCAAGTCAACACCAATGGCTGTTTGAAGACAACCTAATGTACCACAGTGGCCAAACAACCTGGCATTAAATTGGACCAATGAAGATGAAACCTACAAAACTGTAGCACATACAGAAATTCTGTATATAAATATTTCAACCAGCATATAACAAAATGAGCAATCTAAAGATTAGGAGAATAAAAGATTCAATAAGATATTCTCAAACCAGAAATGATGGACTAAGAGGGAATCACTAAAGTAGTGTTCACTAAATCTCAGACAGTGAAACTATAATGGAGTCCTTGAAACTTCAAAGAGCAAGTTTTAGAATACGTTAAAAAAAAGAAAAAGGAGCTATTTCTCCAAATGGCAAAATTTATGAAACTATTTGTTTATATTGTACTAGCTACTGAATATTCTAATCACCAAATTGCTATATACTAAATTGCAGTTTCCAAAGAACTAAATACATAAATTTTAAATCTATACTAAACATAATCTCTTTTTTGATGATTGAGAAGGTGTTTCAAAATTGTGCAGAGTCTTGGGAACTTTTATGATCAGAAACCATGTAATCCTCTAGAGATTCAGCAAGTGAGGATAAAACAATTATGCCAAAGGATACTCCACAAATGGCTCTTTTTAAAAAATGTTTTATCATGTCTCAAATGATAAAAGGTCATTGGTAATTATGACCAACAGAAGTTTGTTACGGAATTAAGAACCATTTGGATTAATCACAGGTGACAGAACCACATCCATCATCTGGGTTACTAAAGGAAGCTGGAGACCTTTAGATCATTCAAAATCTTTTAAGAGAAATTGAGAGGTCAATCACCTCATTTCCCCACAATTTTTTTGGTGTCACAATCAGCAACAGATGAGTGGGGTGGAAGAAAAAAATGGGGTGATAAATAGAGTTCTTCATGATCTATAAAAGGTGCTGCACAGACTCAAGAGAGACACAAAACTTGGGTTTTAAAAGAAAACACACTGCAAAGAATATAAACAACTAACGGCACCGACTGCTTCTTGGGAGGAGACAACATGGAAGAAGGCAGTAAGGTGTCTTTACCTTGTTCCCTTTTGTACTTTTGGAATTTTGAGCTATGTGAATGTATTATTACTCAAAAATACAAGTTAAATTTAAAATCAGCAGTAAATTCCAGAAAATAAAAAGAATACATAAGCTAGAATGTATTACTTAAAGATCTGAACAACCTACTAATCAAAAGAACCCAGTATTTCCAGCTTCAATATAGTACCTATATTTTATGATATGAGCTATTGTTCCATAAGAAAACTTTAAATATATCTTGAGTTTACTGAATGCTTAAAGGCAATTTCTTTCTCGGTACCTTAATATTTCAAAGGAAAATTAATAAAAAAACAAAAACAAAAACCCTTTTAAGTTGGAGTTGGCATACATCTGAGCTACATTTGACATCAGTAAGCTATACAAAATATATTTTATTCACAGTCATACTCCGTAAGTATAAGTATATATGAATTAGTGACATTTACAGAGGACAAAACAGAATAAGGTTTAGTTTAATCAAAAATCCGGAGACTTACATAACACTTGCATATTAAGAGATAAAGGGGGAAAAAAGAACTTGAGCTTGGGATGTTGTTGCAAAGTCTGTAATAACCTATACAATGTATGTTTTCTTCTAACTTATTTGAACAGGGAAAAGGAACTACATTAGCGAACACCTAGGTAATCGGTACTAGCTGAATGCTTTTTATATGTTACTACATTTCATTCTTATGGTGAGGTAGGCATTATTCTAGTTTTAAAAATGAGAAAACAAAGGCTTCAGAGAAGCCACACATTTAAGAAACTGGAAGAGCACAAGATTCAAACCCACAGCTGTCTCTGATCAAAGTCCACGTGCTTTTCCTCTGGAAATATGAGCTAAAAAGGAAAGAACAATCACAAACTCATTTGGTAAGGAGTAGCTCCCAAATAATGTTAGATGGAAACAGAGTGATCTTTTATGCAAAGTGGTATATGCTTGACAGAAATTTCATCAGCAGAATGACCCAATTTCGAATGTACCTTAGAAAACAAATCAGGTAGGGCCGGCCCGGTGGCGCACTGCTACAGTGCGCCGCTTGGGAGTGTGGCGGCGCTCCCGCCGAGGGTTCGGATCCCACATACAGACCGGTTCCCGCTCACTGGCTGAGTGAGGGGCGGGCACAGCACCGAAGGTTGCGATCCCGTTGCCGGTCCGGTACGGGCGCGACACTGAGGGTTGCGATCCGTTGCCAGACACGAAAAAAGACAAAAAGGAAAGAAAAAAAAAAAAAAAAAAAGAAAACAAATCAGGTAGCAGTACAGAAAATGAACTAGAAGGGGACAGAACAGAGACAGGGAGACCTGTCAGAAACTATTTCCAGTCATCTACCGACAGAGACCTCTCATCTTCCTCATTTAGCTGCCATCACCATAGGCAACCTCAGAGATAGTAAAGTGTTACAACACACTCCTGGAATTAGATCCTTTTATACATAAGATGAGTTTTTTCCCATGTCATTTTCCCCCAGTTCAGTTGATTCAATGAGTGGCTAGATGATTTTAGATCCAAAAGGTAACCATTTTTCTTTCATCGCTATTCAGTCTCTCTATACAAACATCTAGCTTAAAAACATTCTCCATTTAAGAAATACGAGTATATGGGCCGGCCCGGTGGCGCACTCGGTAGAGTGTGGCGCTTGGGAGCGTGGCGGCACTCCTGCCGAGGGTTCGGATCCCATATAGAGACCGGTCCGCTCACTGGTTGAGCGCGGTGCGGGCGCGACACCGAGGGTTGCGATCCCGTTACCGGTCACGAAACAAGACAAAAAAGGAAAAAAACAAAGAAATACGAGTATATTCTGGTTATTTATATTGCATCACAACTGAATGTGCTAACATTAGAATAAAATTTAAATTAAAAATCCTTGTTTGTTGAACAGTCAACAAATGTGTCAGGTGCACACATAGACAAAACATCCTCCAGAGGTCTTTGTTCTTTATCTTTACTCTTAATAGTAAAGGTAAACAAAACACAGAAAAGTAATCAATGAAGCAGCAAACGGAGCATTTCTCAGTCAAATAGATCCTGAACTTAAAAATAAATGTTGGCCTGACCTTAAAATCATGGTGGGTAAATGGAAATCATATAAATCTAGTATATCTAATTTAGATATAAATCTAGTATACCAAATGGAAGCCATATAAATCTAGTATAACTAATATTAAAAAAAAAATCAGAATTCCCTTAAAGTTCCATAAAACTCGATAAAGGACAGTTATTAAATCATGAAAAAAAGTCAACAATATTCTAAAAAACTACTTTACATAAGAACATGTCCAGACTATCAAAAGTCAGCTATGTAGCTACAGAAAAGATCCTCCATGACCTCTGGGGTAGGAACTGTAAGAAGGAAACAAGCTGGGAGACTGCTGCCACCGTAATAAGGGAAAGGCTGGTAAGGACAATAGAGGCAGAGGAAATGTTCACCTCCGTGGCTGATTTATATTCCCCAAATTAACTCCATTAATTTCAGGACTGTTTAATTTGGAAATTGCTGTCCACACAAATGCAAGGTAAATTATGAAGTAGAATTTGACATGCAGCAATAGCTACTAATATAAGTATTATGCTGACTATATTTAAGTGATCGGTATTTGCACGAAAAACTTTCTTACCTTTCACAGTACCATCATGGGCATGCTGAGGAGTGGAGAGTCTAATACCATTTATTCTACTATTCAACCTGTTGTCAGTTTTCTTAATTTTCTCCCTAAACCAAATGTACACATTACCACATTTTTAATAAGGATCTCTATCAAACACAGTAAGCACAGTATTACTAAAATTCCCCTCAAGACTCTTCTATAATTAAAAAAAGGTTTTAGTAAGGAATAATCTAAATACAAATAATATACACCCATTAGCATACAGTTGAAAGTTTTGCCCTCCAAACTGAATACAGGTATAGTATTTGACAATAACTTTATTTTTATCACCTGTATATGTTATTTTGAACTAAAAAAATAAAGCCCAAAATTTAAAATATAAAAAACACTAAGGGAAAAAAAATACTATATTATATAAGTTAAACATGCCCACAATCAAATGTTACATGCTGTCTTTTCTTACTTATCTCCTTTGCTGGAAATATTAAATTGAACCTACTTTTCTATTTGTGGCTTTCCTTTCTTCTTATTTACTGAAGATAAGCTTCGTTTTTCAGCAGAATGCTAAGCAGAAATAAAAAGACAAATCAAACTACAGCCAAACCACACTGATGTAGGTATTTTATTCTATCAAACATTAAAGTGACATATTCCCACTTGTATATTATAACACATACTCATTTTCATCTGTTTTGAAGTCATCTACCTGAACCACTAAAATTCACATATTCTATGACAAATACTCCATATTAATCATGAGAAAAACATATTTTCTATTTTTCTGTTAAGATGAACTTTGCTGTGGATTGAATGCCCCCACCAAAGCTCATTGAAACAATCTCCACTGTGACAGTGTTAAGAGGGTGGAAAATTCTATTAAGGTAACTGAAAAATGGGACCTTTGAGATAATCAGATTGTGAGCACCATGCCTTAGATGATGGATTAATCCACTGATGGTTTAATGGTGGTCATGGGTGTCATTCTGATGGCTTTACAACGATACAGAGTGAGAAGCTCAGCTCTCTTGCTCAGCCATTGCACCATGTGATATCTTGCATCACTACAGAGTCACCACCAGGAAAAGGACCTCACTAGATGTGTTCCCTGGACTTCAGACTTCCCAGACACTGAAACTATAATAAATAAATTCTATTTCTTTATAAATTACCTAGTTTCAGGTATGCTGCTATAAGCAACAGAAACAGACTAATACAGACCTACATTCCTTTTCCTGACTAGAAAATAAAACACAATCAAGTGACTGGGATTTGCTATAGGTTTACTAATATTCTTTTAAAGTTCAGTTTGATAAAACTGACAACACACAATTTTGTCAACTCTGAGAGGCTGGCAATGGCATTGAGTAGAGGGAAGAAAGTATAATCAGATGGCCTTTGAAAATAGGCCATTAATTATGAGACAGCCTACAATTTCTCAGAATATGCTTCAGTTCTTTAGTCCATAAAAACACACTCCAGGAAGAGTTAACATTTGGATCTGAGTGTTAGCCGTAGATAAAATTAGGTTAACAAATCAATTCTCCAGGCAGAAGGTTTGTTCCATATTTGTAACATATATATTCCCCCCCATATCTGTGGTACCATATACGCTAAATATACTTGAGAGCATTCTGCTTTCTGATCACACCTAATTTCTAAGAAAGCAAATATTCCTTAATTACATTCAGGAGTGCTAGTAAATCAGTTCAAATAGTCATGAAGAAAGGTCAGTTTGAAAATTTATATCACCAATAGCAAGATAGTAATTGAAATGTGATTAATTCTCTCAAGACCAAAAAAAAATTTGGCATAACAATTTAATGTACCTTAGTTACAATAAACATTTTAGGTGTCATAGTAAAGTGTACTAATTTTACATGAGCAATAAAAGTAACCTCAATATACCTTTTCAGGTTTCAGAAGAGCTTAGATCACATATACCAGTTAAGAATAAAATCGAACACTTAAACATTCTTTCATTTCTTCTTACCTGCTATGCTACCTGACTGAATGCTTATAGAACTCAATGTTTTTTATTGAATAGCATGCTTTAACTATATGGCACTAAAACAAAACCCCCGTATACCTGGTCAGCTAAGGTCACACAGTGCTCTGGGTGCTGAAAGGCGGTGCAGCTCTGCTTCCTCCAATCCACAACTCCGTTCTGTTCCGAATATTGCATGGTAAGCCCATCCAGTGGGGAACAACTTGTACCAACAGTGCTATCAAAAGAAAATTTATGAAAGTATGAAAATGTGTCCTCAATAATCTAACCTGATATATCATTTCAATGAAGAAGCTACAGTAACCCTTTCTTTGATATATTGATTTTGTTTTTTTAAAATAGAATGCCAAGTGACAGGACTAAGGAAAAAAATTATACTATGAGAAATAAACAGCTGTAAGTTTTATAATTAATACCTGTCTCTAAAAAAAACTAATAACAAATGTACATTCTGCCTTTAGACTCTGTACTGTGGTGGTCGGCCTACACCATTTACAGTTGGGAACAGAGAGGCTTACTGCTCTGGATTGATTTGTGTCCCCCTTAGTCCATATATTAGAAGATTAATTCCCGCTGTAACTGCTGAGGACAGGAAATCCTATTATGGTAACTGAAAGGTGGACCTTGAAGAGGTGATTAAACTGATGGTTTAGTGGTGGTTGTCGGCATGGTTCTGAGGGCTTTAAAAGAAGAGCACATGAGAGTCTCTCTCTCTCTGCTCCACCATTTTCTGCCATGTGAGACCCCTGCATTACTATAAAGCCACCAAAGACGACCCTCACCAGATGTGTTCCCTGGACTTTGGACTTCCAAGCCTCCAAAACTGTAAGCAATGAATTTCATTTTCGTATAAATTACCCAGTTCCAGATATTTTGTTATAAGCAACAGAAACAGACTAATATACTTACATAACACCGTGTCTTGAGAGAACTGCTGTACTAAGCACTGTGTATAACTAGGTATATGAAGGGACAGAATAATGTGACTGAAAACCAAAAGAAACAGACAACAGAACATGCCCAAGGGAATCCAGATAATGAAGTTATTGGACATGGATTTTCATATAACAGCGCTTTAATATGGTCAATGAATACAATAAATTGAGAATTTTGGATGAGTTCTGAAAAATATTAAAAAGAACCAAATTTAAATTCTAGAAGTAAAAAATAAACTGATATCAAGAACTCAATGGATGGGAAATAAATGAAGAAAATCAGTGAAGAAGAAATTTGCTCGGAAGAAAACAGACTGAAGCACTGAGGGGGAAAAAGATGGAAAGCAAAAAATGTTTAAAAGACACGTGGCACATGGCAAGAAATCTAATATGCAGAGACTCGGAGTCTTAGAAGAGGGAGCAAGAGAATAGTGCAGAAACGGTATTTGAAGAGAGATTCAAGAAACAGAATTTATGCAAAGAAAGCTACAAGACACATCTCATGAAAACTGCTGAACCCATACAATGAGAAAAACTTAAAAGCAATGAGAGGAAAAAGCACATCACCTTCAAAAGAGCAACAATAAGATTGCAACAATGGATGCCAGATATCTTAAGTTTGAGTTTTCCTCAAAAGTAGGAGTCCGGAATGATGTAGTTTATTTAGGAGGTGATCCCAGAAAGCAAGAGAGTGGGGAGTGTGAAACAGCAAAGGACTCCAATGAAGGGTCCATTATTGAGGTTGGCACTATAAGCAACAGGGGCTCGAAGCTGCTGGGACCTCTAAGAGTTATCTACCTAAAGATAGGAAGCTGACTCCCACAGAATCAGCAAAGGCCCTGAGGCAGAATGTGGAAAGTCTTGTGGTACATGCTTGAGGGAGACAGTACTAATGTGATGTGAGTCAGAAATCACATAAATGATTTTAAGTGATCTGAACAAGAAAGCAGAGGTGGGCTGAGAGGATATGATGAAAGGTGCAAAACCAGAAGACAATGAAACTATAGTTTCAAAGAGCTAACAGAAAATAATTGCCAACCTAGAATCCCATATTCAGCAGAAAGGTCTTTCAAAAATGAAGGCCAAAAAACCACTTTTTTTCCAGATGAAAACTAAGTGCATTCGTCACTGGCAGAAGTGACTACAGGAAATATTCAAGTGTTCTTCATCAGAAGGAAAATGATTGCAGGTGGATGCTTAGACACAGGACAGAATGAAGAGCAAGGGAATGGTTAAATCTAAATGAGATTTCATGGGGTTTAAAATTATATATAGAATTAAAATGCATGACAGCTATGACTTATAAATCAGGAGATAATTGAGGTTACAGTGATCTACGGTTCTCAAAATTGTTTGGGAAATGGTACAAGCACAAAGTAATATTAGACTCTAATAATGTAATCTCTAGGATAACCCATAGAAGAACAGAAAAACAATGTATAACTATCAAGGCTAACAGAAGAGAAAAGCAGAACAAAACACAACCCAAAAGAATGTAATAAAGGAGAGAAAAGGAAACAGAAAAGGTGGGACAAATAAAATGCAAATAGCAAAACGGCAGAATTATAATCAAGTATATCAGTAATTTAAATGTTATACCAATTTAAAAATGCAGAAAGGCATTTATGTTTTAAAAATTAAACACCTACTTCACAACGGGACTTTTTCCAGTATGTTTCTTGTGGATTATGGTGTGCTGTACCACATCTAGAGTAGATGAAAAAGTAATTAAGTTATCACACTAAATGCTGCAGCAAAAATCCAAAAGGATACTACTAATTTATGCAATCATAACAGCAGTGACAGACTGTGTAGAACATTTCTAGGCATTTCTCACAGAAAATATCTTAAAGCAGCAATTTTTCAAAGATATAATAAGCTACTGAATTACCTTAAATATCCTCTCAAATGTGTTCTACCTAATAGCAAATCAATCTTGTCCAAAACTATGAAAGCCTAAAAAAGAGCATACCTACTGCAAAACTACAACATTCACTTTCAAGTAGAACTTTTTTTACCATTAAAAAAAGAAGTGTTTCAACTATTCAAAAAACATCTACATATTAATATAACACACGCCCACATCCCAGACTTCTGTTTGCCTTTTTTTTTTTTTAAAAGAAAAAAAAAAATCACATATGACTAAAAGTCCTCCTCCTCCCGTTCACCTCCCTCCATAGAGGTTAACTAGTACCTACTGTGTTGAACCTTTCTAGTGCAAGTTTTTCTTTTAACTACCCGTGTGTATGTATGCTCATGAACACATATGGTGGTACTGCATGTCTGAATATACTATAAATATCTTATTTTAACTGCCACCTAGCATAAATATACCATGATTTATTTGTAATTTTATTAATATCTGAAGCCGCCAGGCAATTTCCTAATATTTGTTCTTATAAACAATGCTGCTGCTGCTGTGCATTCCCATCCATGTCCCCTTGAGCACATGTGTAACAATTTTCATAGACACAGAATTGCTGGACAGCAGCGTTAAATTATTTCCGACTTCAATACATAGTGCCAAATTTCTGTCCAAAATAGTGTGCCAATTTATATCCCCATCACCAGTGCATGAGTTCTCACTACTTCATATACTTGATAATGGCAGACACGAAAACGGTTCGCCAACCTGATAACTATGAAATGATATCACTGTTTTCATCTGTATTTTTTTTTTATTACAAGTGAGGCTGCACACTGTCTAATGGCTGTTCAAGTCTCTTCTTCTATGTATTACCTATTTGTGTCTTTTTCCCATATTTTTGTTGGGCTGACTTTCTGAATGATTTTTTTTTTTTTTTTTTTTTAAAGGAGGATCCTTCTATAGTTGGATAGAATTGGCTTTTATCTGTAAATATCCTGCAAACATCATTTCCTAGTCTGTAGATTATCTTCCAACTGTGTGGTTTCCTTTATCATATGTAAACTCTAATTTAGTAAAATCTCTACTACGGTCGTGCTCTGCCTTGTTCAAGAAAGGCTTCTCAGATTATAAAGTTCACATTTTACATAAGTTGTTACTCGCTTGAAATTTCTGTGCATGATGTAAAGAGGACTCTAACTATATATATATATTTTCACATGTCAAGTTAATTGTGCCAACACCATTTGCTCAATAGTCTATTCTTTCACCACTTATTCGTAATGCCACCTCTGTCACATTCCAATTCCCATCTGTTTCTCAGCTCCTTAATCTGTTCTGTCCCTGTGCCAACATCAGGCAGAATGACTTATTCCAGTGAAACCACATTTACCTTCTTCTTGACTTGAAGCTTCTGAACTATCTTCTTTTAAGTGTTCTAATATCTTAGAAGTCTTCAGAGAGGATTGTAAATTATCTGCAGGAAGTATTCATTTAATATTTTAGGAATGTTAAGTATTCATTTAACATTTTAGGAATGTATTTGTTAACATTGTAGGAGAATTATAATGGAGATTAAAAAATATATAATGATTATTACCTCTCCCCCAAGGAAGATGAGAGTGGAGGGTTAGTGGTGAAGAGAACATTTCTACTAGTTAGGACCTTTAAGAAAGCAAGATGACATAGCACAAAACACTAGACTGTAAGTGGGGCCCTGAATCAGGGAGCCAGCTGTTCCCTAAGAGCCATGCGAACTGGGCACATTGTTTCACATCTGTCAGCCCCAGCATGCTTGGGTGCAAAACGAGACAATGGACTAGATGGGTGCTTCACAAACATCTGTGGTATAGTAAGAATTTTGTTTTTATTTTTCTAAACCTACACTTTGTTGTGGATGTTCCTTTTTAAAATAATAATGTTGAGGCAACAAACTGCTACAAAAGTCTCTCAGTGTCTACTCAATTTCTGTTCTTCTACAAGTATTACAGACCAGTGACAAGCAATTTGTGGACTAGCACTGACCCCAGAGAACACATTTCGACAGCAATGGATTACTTCCCCATTAAAATATAGACCCGCAGGATTCCAGAGTTCCACTCCACATCTTAAGTCATTTAGAAGTTTAACACTGTTTTCTCAGTGTTAGCTGTTGGGTTATATAGTGCCGCTTTCTCTGTGCCAAGGGAAAAAAAAAGAACTATCAATTTTTCAAAAACTGTATGTGCAGGCCGGCCCGTGGCTCACTCGGCAGAGTGCGGTGCTGATAACACCAAGGCCGCGGGTTCGGATCCTATATAGGGATGGCTGGTTTGCTCACTGGCTGAGCGTGGTGCTGACAACACCAAGCCAGGGGTTGAGATCCCCTTACCGGTCATCTTTAAAAAAAAAAAAAAAAAAAAAAAACTGTATGTGCAAACAAACCTTGATGATGTGTTCGTTGGTGAGACAACTCAGACATGCATGAATGTTATGGTAAGTTTCCCACAATCCCAAATTGTTTTTTTCCATAAGTACTTTAATTTTATAACCTTAAAACAAAATCTATCAACCTGTTTAGCACTGCTCATGCAATGTAAATATAGCCAGCCCTACAGATGAGTTTTCCACTATTTACATCTGTAGTACTCCTCAGTAGAGTGAATTTTCCTGGGCAGCCTGTTAATCTGAATTAAAAATTTAACTTTGTGCTTTGATGCCTTTATAGAATTGAACAGATGCTATTGATAATACTCATTAAAAAGTACTTACCTTGGCTCAGGGAGAAAGCACTAATCGCTAAACCTACACAGTGCTAGAATAATCAGAATCTTCTTTAACAAAAGCCATTGCCACTACTCAGACACAAATTTAACCATGGAGTTGTGCATTTTATCTTAGTCAACTAGTTATAAAGAGTCATATTTTAAATTTTAATTGCTAATTATGTTTAACATATTTAAGGCATTTAAGGCAAATATATATACATATACATACACAGACACAAAGAGAAACTTTAAAAGTTAACCTATATGATATAGCGTCCAATCATATTATTTTTTTCACCTCTTTTTCTCCCATCTCAAATTGAGGAAATGTGAATTTTATTTCCTTTAAGTATAGGAAAATATGACTGTCGAAAGCAGGAGGACAGATTTAAAAAGAAAAATGTTCCCTGTGGTAATGGCCGTGCTTAAAGTTAGCAGAAATTCTACTAAACACACATCAATGCTACTGGAAAAATATTTGTTGAAAAAGAAGGTTGAGGTAGATGTGTATAAAACTGAACACAAGGCAGACTATGATGAATGCTGAAACACAAGGGCAAAACTGAACATAAGAAAAAATGGAAAGCTTTGTGGAAGAGCTGACACTTCGATGGGGTCTTGAAACAGGTGTGATTTTAATGGGTGGTGACAAAAGGATGGATATTTAAAAGAAAGAGTATACTAGGGCAGGAAATGGCAGGGTGTAGTACAGAGAAATGCTGAGCCTTCGAGCACCTGGAGCACAGAAGATCAGAAAGGAAGCTTAAGGAAGTTCATAGAGGAGCTTGAATTGCATCCCAAACTTTGCAAATTTTTAACAGTGGATTAATCAAATATCCCTGCAATACTCTGAGGATAGGTTAAACTAGGGTGAGAAACTAGAGTCTGAGAAAAGAGTGAGGCTTCACAGATAAATTGTCTATGCATGAAAGAAAGGCCTAATTGAAAACAATGGGATGGAAAGGAAGGGATAAAAAGGAAGACATTTCTTATCTAGCATGGGTTGGTCTTTATGTGACTGAAAACACAGAGGAAAAGTGAGAAGAATATAGCCAATGTTTCCTGCCTGAGCAGCTGAGAAAGTCATTATGAGAACAGGTGACACAGGAATAAGGTAGACTACAGACCATATATCATGCAGCCAGCATATAACCTCTCTCCAGTCTGTAAGCCAGACCTGCCAAGGAACTCGAGAATCGAGCATGTCCCAAGGTCTCAGATATACTTAGACCTTGCTTTGGAATCAATCTGCTTTGCTATATTAGCTTTTATACATTACAAACTTTAAAAAAGAGCAGTGTAAAATTCATTAAAAACTGCACACTTAATCGTATGTAATTACTCCCTAACTTTAACTAAAATGACAAACCCATACAGGATGATATAGTAAAGCAAGAAAACCAAGCAAAGAAAAAAGTCTAATTTCCAGAGGGACAGAGGATGCTTACTGAGACTGTGTAGAGAATCAGATGATATGGACTGAAAAAAACTGTGTACTTTTGGACTCCGTAGAAAAGCTTGTGATGAAGTTGAAAATAGCTGCCTGCATATAAAAAGAAAAGAGATTTGTTAATTTCATGTTATATAAATCCACAACAGTCTGAATTTAGATTATCAAGCAGGCTTAACTGATGGTTTTGGTCCGGTTTGGGAAATTTTTTTTTCCCCTAAAGAAAAGAATATTATTTTCTAATGTATTTCCTATAGGAGGAAGTGAGTAAAACTTAACAAAACTCTTTTGCAAGAATCTACTAAACAGGTTTATTTTTAATTTTATATAAACTAATGGTAAGGTTTTAATTCTGGCAAAAAGTTCATTATTTCAGCCTTTTGCCCAAGTGGTCCACAGTTAGTTACGTAGTTAACATATATTATACAAGTATTACTACAACCTAAGGCATGACTAAGTGATAATCCATGCTGAATGTGTATCATACCATGATTCTAAGTTGTTATCTTTGAAAACTAGTTTTCCTTGTATTTTATTAATGTAATTAAAAGACTCCAACAGGAAGTCTATCTGTAAAAAGGGTGTTGAGTATGCATTAGTCACAGTCTAACGGAATATTTACTCTGGACTTGAATACCAATTCAACTACTTATAAGCTGAATCACCCTAAACAAGGTACTCAGCATTTCAGCTTCAATTTCCTCATGGAGAATACCACCAATTCCTCAAGGTTATGAGACCCAAATAGCACACGGAAACTGTCACCCTACCTACTGCACAGGTGCTCAACATACAAATCCTTCTTTATTACTTTTGAACACTTTTAATGCTCATTTTAAATTTTAACTCAATTACTCCCCAAGGTTTCTGACCTTCATTCAGATTAATTATAAAATCATTAAATGCCATACCAACAGATGACCCTTGTGCACAAAAGTTACCTTGTATATTAGACAGAACTGTTTCTTGTACTCTAATGTGGAGGTAAATGTTCAATAGGAAGACATAGGAGAGAAATGAAGGGATGGGAGAACAAACTGAGATCTGAAATAAGGAGCTAATCTAAATTTCTAGATCTCAACATATTACCTAAGGCAGGGATTAAAACCCAAAGGCAGTGGTGAAACCCACAATCAGTTACATTCACAAACCAACTGTGTCAAAAGTATAGGCACACCTTCAATTCAAGGTCTGAGCCCCAAGGGACAGCCCAGATATGACTCCAAATATCAAGTGCATACCCACGACTGGAACACTGAGCTATATGCATGTAAACCATACATAAAATAAAGGTACAGGACTGAAAACAGTGTACAGACTAAAGTCAAGGCTCATTAATGCATGACCACAAATGGCAATTATACCTACATTAAAAAAATCAGGGGCTTCTGGTCAAGATGGAGGAATAGACGGTCCCCAGCATCACAATGACAGCCAAGCTGGGGCCACTAGAGCTCAGGGGAAGAGGAGGAGAGACCTACAGAGTGCACGAAGGTGGGAGAAGCTACGATGACAGAAAGAAAGAACTGCTCTTATTGTTTAGAGCCCCAGCCACTTCAAGGCTGGAGCTGCTGAGCGCACAGAGCAGGAGCTGGCAAAAGCTGAAGCTGTGCTCTTGGATGGAGTTGCTTCTGGAGGCGGCAGGGGAGAAGAGGGCCATCATGGCCAGCAGGACCACTAACAGGGTTCTCGTGGATCCACATAGGAGAGAAGAGCCACAACAATTAAAAAAAGGAGCCACTCAGAGGCCAGTGGGTCATCGCAAGGGAACAGCACATTGTCCATCCCATGGGATGTGTTTGGAATGTAGGTGATGGGGGAGACAGGTCCAGCGGGGGAACACTGGGGCACAGCATGGACAGCTGATCTGCCCTCCAATCAGCACAGGACCACTCGATGGAGACTGGTCAGGAATACAGAACTGTAGGGGGTGCAGTTTGCTGAAAAGTCTCAGGCCCAGACAGGAGTTTCTACACAACCCAGGTTTACTGGATCTCATGAGACCCAGAAATGGCTATAAAGTCAACCATTAATATCTGAGCTGCATGAAACACCTTCCCCAGGGAATCAGCAGCAAAACAACAATTTAGCTCAACCACAGAGTTCAAGTACTGGTCCCCACAGGAAGTTCCCCCCATTTTAGAAGCATGGGACAGTAAATTTGCTTCAATGCACAGTTTAAGTGGTAGGAACAGCAATAATCCAGCACAGAACTGAAAGAGGAAACAAAGTGCCCACAGACCAGAGACAAAGTTTGATATTAACTAGTAAAGGTGTCACATCACCAAAGAACACTGTCACATCACCAAAGGACTGGAAGTCTCCTGGGCTACTAAACCAGGCAGGGGGGAGGGCTGGGGGCTCCCCCGACACCCACAACCAGCCCAGCGAGGACCACCAAGCCACCACAGGAAGTGCCCTGGGCTCTCCTGAGCCAGGGCAGTGGAGGGCCAAGGGCTTCAGCCATACCCCTGACATATATACGCAGCTCAGCAATGACCGGGCCATCACTGGAAGCCTCTTGGTCTTCCATGCAGGAATGAAGGGTGCGTCACAGGCCTCAACTCTGCCCCTCCTCCTTTCTCCTTCTCCCACCCTATTGCCTTCCTTTTTCCCCTCTCCCCCTCTCCCCAGCTGCTCTGCAACATCATAGACTGCAAAAATATATATATATTAATAAATAAACTCAAAATGGTTGCAATAAAAAAAAAAAAATCAAAGTGACCATAAACCACTTAATAAAGAAAAACAGGATTATATTTTGACATAACAGAAATCATCCAACTCCAAATGTACATTTCAGTGCCCTATTTTCATTTTCCTGATTTATAGCATATCTGGGATTACATTCAGTGTGTCCTGTACCAAACGCTGTCTATTTCACTTATAAACTCATTTACTATTTCTCATTTTCATTTTCTTCTCCCCTCCTTTATAACTGCTACATTTCTTAAGGGACATGAACAAGGATATGCTAATCCAAAATTCACAAAGTGAGAATGAAGTGTCCTAACGTCTTATTAAAGGTGTTGAAACCATAGGCTAGCCATCTGGAAGAAGGTAAGATTCCCTACCATACTCCTTACACCAAAGTAAACTACAAAGGAATCAAAGGTAAAAAAAAAAAAAATAGTAGTAGAAGAAAACATATTTTAAAAATATAATCTTTGAAGAGAAAAGGTCTTTTTAAATGTGATACAAAACCCTGAAACCATAAGAGAAAAGACAGATAAATCTGACCACATAAAAATTTAAAATGTCAGTATGGTCAAGAAATAGTGACAAACAGGGCTCCTTTCTTCAATCTAACAAGTAACTCTCATAAATCAGTAAGACCAACAAAAAAGTGGAAAAGACTGAAAAGGCCCTTCACAGGAAAGTGCAAATGGCCACTCAAATACTGATTGACAGGAAAGAGCCTTTCATGAGCAACTGGCAAAGATGAGAAACTGAGAATGTTTTGTTTGCTGAGCTGGGAGATACAAATACGAGGCTTCTGAGTGTATAAAGTTATGCTACCTCTTTCGAAGTAATTTGGAAATACTGCAGATTAAAAACATATATAACTTTTAACCAAACAATTACAATTCTATAAATTTATCTTATAGATAAACGTATCCAAATGTATTAAGAAACATATCTGGACACTGTAGTTTTCTTTGCAGTATTTAAAAGTACCTAGAAACTAAAATGGCCATAAAATATACTGATTAGTTTAATTATAGTTCAGCTAAAAATGCAAAACTATATATGTGGGTGGGGGGAGGATAATGGAACTATCTGTACTTCCTGCTTAATTTCTCTGTAAAACTAAAACTGCTATAAAAATAAAGAAAGAAAATGGAATATTATGGTTTTTTTTTTTTTTTTTTTCGTGTCCAGCAACAGACCGCAACCCTCAGTGTCGTGCCCGTACCGGACCGGGACCGGCAACGGGATCGCAACCCTCGGTGCTG
>NW_007726257.1:63223-77999 GCF_000696425.1 Galeopterus variegatus | reverse complement strand
ACCGGTCTGTATGTGGGATCTGACCCCTCGGCGGGAGCACCGCTGCACTCCCAAGCGGCGCACTGTAGCAGTGCGCCACTGGGCCGGCCCCAGAAAATGGAATATTATGTAGCAAACATAAAAACAATGCAGCAATCCTTTCAGACGTATTGACTGATGTTACCATGTCCCAATACGTTTGATGAAAAGAGTAAGTGGCAGAAAAGTATGTATAGAATAATTCCATTTAGATAGTAAAGGCAATACATGCATATAAATCCCAGGACGTGTACATACACAGAAAAGCTCTGAAAAGTAACCTAACATTTTTACTGAAGGCTACTTCTAGCAACCTGATTTGGAGAAAGGGAAACTAGGGAATTTTCATGTTACTACTTGGCATTCTTCACAATTACCATTTTCACTGTAAAGGTATTACTCAAGATATCCTAAAACACACACACATACACACACACACGCAGACTCAAACTATGACCGTTGCTGAGGAGAATCCTAAAAACCTTAACAGTCACACACATACTACTTAATTATGGTACTGGCCAACAGCCAAATTTCTGAAAGTAGCTCCTTCTGGAAATGATTTTTTGCCGTCTGAAAATCACAAAGTTACAGAAAATGTGCAAATACAGTACTAAGAATTTTTTTTCCCTGAACCATAAATAACTGATCTGATGCTCCAACACCTGGTAAGGTATCAGTGAGCATTTCCTACAAAGTCAACCTCCTACAATCGATATCAGGAAGTTAACACTGATCAATTATTACCTTTTAATTCTCAGACCCCCATTTAAGTTTTGCCAAATGACCCCAAACCAGTCTTCTCTTGACACTACTGGCTGTAAGTGGAAGGCCAGGTATGTTGTGGCATGTTCTCAGTGTAGGTTTGTCTGATGTCTTCCTCACAATTAGATTCATGGCAGGAATATCAGAGGAGCAAGGTTGTGTGTGGATGATGCTGACTGACCCAGCACTGACAAAGTTCACTTTTCTTGATTAAGGTGGTGTCCATCAGGTTTCTCCATTCTAAAGTTAATCTTTCTCCCTTTATAATTAATAAACATTATTTTGTGGAAAAATTGTGGGAAAGACTTTTGATACTATAAATATCCTATTCCTCAAACATTCAGTCAATCAATTTATTTATTTATTTCAGCACGGGCTCAAGGTTTCCTATTTTAGTCAATGTTACTACAGCACTGTTATTTGTTTTGATGTTCTATTTGCCCCAGATGTGACCAGCAGGAGCCCCTTCAAACTGGCTCTGTGTCCTGACAAAGCCATGTCTTTCTCTGATCACTTCCTTGCTTTCTGGCACAATCTCCTGTCCCAGCCCTGAAATTAGCTTTTCCTCCAAGGAACCCTAGTTCCTTCTAGTGGAGAATGCAAAATGGTGTTTAGAAGTCAAGATCTGGGTATCAGGTATGCCCACTACTACTGGGATGATGCTGCTTCCAGACCCTGTCAATGAACAGAGCTCGGGAACATGTACACAGACACACACGACCATATTTATTTATCTATCTATACATACTGAATATCATGAGTTCACATTAATAACTTCAATTCCAATCAGACACTCCAGTGTTCATTCTGAATTTCTCCTTTTCCATATAACTCCCTTCTCCATAACAAATGTTCTGCCACTGTCACTGCTGTTCCCTTCCAAACCCTGTGCAGATGCCCACTGGGCCATTCCCCCATGTGTCTGCTCTTTCACCCTCCTCAGGCTCTGAAACACTGTGCCTGCCACCATCCATGAGTGAATGGCTTCCTCGCCCCACTTATTAGGGCACATACTCCCATCTTGGTGCTGCTGACTACTGTGCTCTGTCCCACTAACTGGCTTTAGGACTTAATTATTTAGGACGGACAGGGGAAAAGAGAATGGGAGCCGGCAACAACTCTTTAAAAATGATGATCAGCTTCTGGTCAAGATAGCGGAATAGATAGTCCCTAGTGTCACTCTCTCCCACAATCAACCAATTTACAAATATAAAAAAGCAACAACAGCCAAGCTGGGGCCGCTAGAGCTCAGGGGAAGAGGAGTAGAGACCTACGGAGTGCATGAAGGCGGGAGAAGCTACAATGAAAGAAAAAACCGCTTGGGCCTTACCAAACCCTGGCTGTGTCCAGGATGGCCCTGGTGAGAGCACAGAGCAGGAGGTGGCAAAAGCCACAGCTGTGCCCTTCAGATGAAATAGCTTGGAGGCAGCAGGGAAGAAGAGGGCCATGGTGGCCCCCAGGCCAGCAAGACCACTAATAGGGTTCCCATGGACCCACATAGGAGTGAAGAGCCACAATAACTGAAAAATAGGAGCCACAATAACTGAAAAATAGTGAGTCATTGCAAGGGACCAGAGCATAGCCTGTCCCATGGGAAGTATTTGCAGCATGGGCAGTGGGGGAGACAGGCCCACCAGGAGAACACTGGGGCACAGCAAGGACAGTTGATCTGCCCACAATCAGTGAAGGACCACTCAGAGGATACTGGTCAGGAATATAGAATTGCATGGGGTGCAGTATGATGAAAAGACTCAGGCCTAGACCAGAGTTTGTACACAACCCAGGTGCCCCGGATCACAGGAGAGTAGGAAGTAACTATAAAGTCAACCATTAAAACCTGAGCTGTACAAAAAAGCCTTCCCTAGGGAATGAGCAGCAAAGCAGCAATTTAGCTCAACCACAGTGCTCAAGCACTGGTCCCCACAGGAAGTTCCCCCATTTTAGAAGTAAGCAAAGGACAACAAATTAGTTCTAGTGCAGGTGGGAACAGCAAATAATTCAACAGAGAAATGAAAAAAACCAAAGTACCCGCAACCAGAGACAAAGTTTGACATTAGCTAGTAAAGGTCTCATTTCACCAAAGAACACGTATAACACATAACACCTAGAAGGACTGGAAGTCCCCTGGGCTACCAAGCCAGAAAGGGGGGAGGGGGGAGGGCCTCAGCAATGGCCCCTGATACAGCCAGCCAGCCCAGAGGCAACCACTGAGCCACCACAGGAAGCACCCCGGGCTCTCCCAGGGGGGGGGGGGCTTTCCCCCACGAGCAACCAGCCCAGTGACAACCACCAAGCCGCAGCAAGAAGGGCTTCAGGTTCCCGAGCTGGGCCAGTGGGCAGCAAGGGCTTTTGCCACACACCCCTGACATCTGCACCCAGCCCAGCAACGATCAAGCCACGGCTGGAAGCCCCCCCCATCTCCCCTGTGGGAATGAGGGGGGTGTCACAGGCCTAAATCCCATCTTCCCCCTTCCTCCTTCTTCCATCCCATTTCCTTCCCCTTTCTCCTTTCCCCCTTCCTCCCAACTGCTCTGCAACAACATCCTAGAATGTAAAAAATATTAATGAAATTACATTTTCTTTAAAAATAAATAAATTAAAAATAAAGTAAGTACTTTCAGGCTAAATTAAGCCACATAGAAAATGGAGAGGATTTGTGATATGTTTAATATATATCACTAGGAAAAAAAGTCCTCCTTGGCACTGCATTCTTTTAAAAAACCAACTTTGAAATAAAATAATTTCAAAGACAAAAAAAAATAAATTAATAAATAAATAAAAATGATGATCATACAGAGAACATAGTCACTGGTATTACTGAGACTTGAACCACACAGTTCAGCATATCTCCTAGAACAAGTATGCACCAAGTTTTAAAATAACTACCTAAGCGGAAGAATAAATATCTGAGAACATGTAAGAGTATTTTAGAAACACCACCAGAAGCAGAAAAAAAAAAAAAAACAGATTTACCAGCTATTAATAAACTATGAAGCTCTAATAATTAAAATGTGACCCTGGAGCAACGACAACAGACTGATGGAATAAGAAGCCCAGAAACATGTTCCTGTACCTAGGAATGTTATGATAAAGAATCATACAAGAAATCAGTAATATAGAAAAGAATTAATTCACTGTTGGGAAATCAATTTACATCCTGACCTCATTTTGTGTAACAAAATAAATTCCAAAATGATTAAAGGAAATAATAAAAATAACAAAATCTATCATAGACACAAAGTAAACTGATCAAGTTTGTAAAGAGGGATGGGCTTAGATTTTTTTAAAATAAGTGAATATATACGGCCCAAACTCAAAAGTTACAAAGTGAAAAGTCAGTCTCATTCCCACTCCCCAGGTCTTTCTTTTTCCCTAGAGACAAGACCTTTTACTATTTTATTACAACCAAGTTTTGCATCAATATTTAGCTGTTTGTCTTTTCTAGGGCACATCCTCCCATCCCTGAACTGGGATATACCTTTGGGATGCATAACTAGAAGTAGAACTATTCAAAAGTTATATGTACCTAAATTTTGCATTTTGCCAAATAGCTTTTCATAGAAAATTTACTGATTTATGCTCATCACCAAAGAGTACCTGCTAAACTTTCTAATTTCTGAAGAGGTTAAATAAAAACCCCAAGATTTTCATTTACATTTCTCATTATGAGCAGCTTTTCATCTGTTTAAGAACCACCTAAAAGTCTCAGGTTCTCTGTGCTATTTGTTCATAACTGCTTCCATTTCACCCCTTGCTTCAGGCCAATTTTTAACATCTTCTTGATTCTTAGGAGTCTGTTTTGAGAAACAACCAAACAAAACGAGAAAGGAAATTATTGCAAATACTGTTTTCCTAAGCTTGAGGTTTGTCTTCACTTTACTTATACTATATTTTCTTACACCATGCAGAAATTTTCTGTTTTTCTTTCATGGTTTCTAGGTATTAAATAAATCTTTCATACACACATTATATATTTCACATTTTCTTTCTTGCACTGACATCTTTAAGCCATCTAGAGATAATTCTGATGTAAGGAATGACATTAAGACTCCAACCTAATTTTTTTCCACATGGCTCCAGAGTTGTACCCAACATTTATGAACAATCTGGGAATAATTTTCTAATCTTGAAAGAGATAGATCGAAACATAAAAACAAAAATAAATTTCACCCTGAAAATCACAGCTAACTGAAAAATATTATAATACAAAAGGTAAGTGATTAATATTAGCACATATTTCATTTAAAAAAATCTAAGAAAAACACTTAGATCCAAAAAAGATAAACTGATAAAGGACAGGTAATCTCACAAAATACACAAATGGCTAAACTTACAGAAATAAATAAAAATTAAGCCAATGAGATAATAATTCACCTATAAAATTAGCAAATATTTTTAAAGATAATACTCAAAGCTAGGCAAGCTGTGGTAAGCAGATAAATTCAAACACTGAGTATGTACTGCTACTTACATAAGCTTTTCATTAAGAAAACAGTATGTGTCAGGGATCCTTACTCTTTCAATCAGTAAACTAATTTTAAAGAATCTCTCCTCAGCAATTAATCATAAATCTGGGAAATGTCTTAGGCACAAAAATGGTCACAGCTTTATTTTTAGGAAAACAAACAGAAAATTACCTATATTCCCAACAATGGAGAAACAGCTTATGGATTACAGAACCATATCGGATATATTTAGTAGCCGGTCAAAATGCTTCTAAAAACTAAATATAAAATGCTTATGAGAGGAGAAACAGTATATACAGCTACAGATCTAGTATTACAGAAGAACAAAAAACAACTAAAAGGAACAATAGAAATGTCAGTTATAGTTATATGGGTTACTGTCATCTTTTTATTACTTTTTTGTATTTCCCAAATGTTCTTTATGGAGCATCTGTTAGATTTATCATGAAAGCCCAAGCTATCTAAAATAAATTGATTCTATAACAAGCATTTTATATAAAAACATACTGGAAAAGGTTTTACTGTATTTCGTCACTCTTGATTGGATCAGTATAGCAACGGAACTTTGAATCTACTACTGGTCAGCCATGTGACCTCAGACAAATGAATGACCTTCATTTGACTCTGGGGCCAAGTAGTAAAGATGGCCTGGCTGGGGCCTAAGCAATACTGAAAGCCAATATGGAGAGAATAACAGCACACACCAACTTGCTGGTCCCTAAGAGTCACATTTTGTTACTTGCCACACACCAAGGGCCATTGTCTGGCTCCCACACTACCACCCCCAGCACAGATCACCAGGCTTGTGCTGCCAGACACACCCCACCCAACAGCATAGCTGCAGGGGCTCCCTCCTAAGCCACTTCTAGACGCAGTGGGCTGTGCTCACCAATGGTTGAGGCCTTGCTACTTAATGTGTGCTCTGTGGACCACCAGCATCTCCTAGTCCAACAGAATCTCAAGTCCGCCCTGGTACCACAGATAAGAACATGCACTTTATCAAGATCCCCAGGGCACACATATGCCCATTAAAGTGTGAGCAGCACGAGGACTCAGGAATTCAATCCACTACCCTGCACCATCACCACCAGCCTCTCATCTGGTCTGCTCCTTGGCATCCCTCCCCTCCCATTTCTCTCTGCTCCCCTCCAATTTCTCCTCCTCTTCCTCTACCTTACACTGTGCACCTCCTGTTCTAACTAAACTCTGCCCCCCCCGCCCCCGCTTTCCTCACAGCTGTCATCTCCCCACGCCCTCCTAGCGGGCGTGTGCTGTGCTCCCGTGAACCTGCCATTCAGTCATCCTCCTCCCAACCTCACTTAGTCTACGTCATGCACCCACCTGTAGGTCACTCTTCCACGTTCATATTCAATTTTGGCACTGGCCTGTCTACTCCACTCCAAATCTTCCATCACACTGGGGCCCTGGGGACCACACAGGTGCCCGTAAAAGTGACCCATCTGACACCGTGGGCTCTTTGCTTGGCTGCCTTTTCCCCAATGACTTTCTCCATCTCCTATCTTATTCTCGTCATTTACTTCCAGAGTCACACCCTGAGATCTTGTCTTACAATGAAAATACTTCCCCCAGCCATCACCACCTGGTTTCTGCTAGATAAACAGAACAAAAAACATTTCAAAGTTGAGCTCTTGGATAAAGGCCTCTTTCAATAAATATTTTATGGAGAATATAAGAGGTTTTATTCAATATCTGCATATTTTAGAAGTGATTAAACTTTATGTTAGAGAACTGAAGAGTACAATGATGAAACCAATTTGGTATCTTTTACTGTGAGCCTAAACCTAAGTAGCATAAGGACAAAAAGTCCATTTTACAAAGTACTTCAGAGAAAGAATTTTCTGTGATCTCCTTTAAAACTGCATCCTAAGCAGTCCATTATCCTGTCTGTAACGCTGCTATGATAAGCATCAGGTAAATTGTTACCTTAGGATGGGCTCTAGGTCAGGATGTCGCCGTTCTTCCCTTTTCAAGGAACCCTGATTCAGGGCTCTTAAGATCATCTTGTCAAAAGTCTCTGAAGCCAATTCTTTTGGGAGCTAGAAAAGAAAAACACAACGTCTAATGTTAACTTTCTCACTTATTGGTAAATATGTTACAAATCAGATGCATAAAATGAAGACAAATGTCTCCTGCTCATTAATTGTCCAAAAGCAGTTCCTTTTCCAAATCTTCACAACACAGAACCCCATATTGAAGCAGTACAGATCTTTCCACTAGGAAACACAACATCTCCTTCTGGGTACACTTTGGGGCTCCCAAAAGGTGCAGCGTAACCCCACAGCATTCAACATGCTACTGGGACACATGTGCATGTACCTCACACTCTAAGTTCCACATGCCTCACTGAAATGACATCCACACTAAGGTTCTCTAGTTAAGCTGAATATGTTGCACAGCATAGCTAGTATTATTTTTTACCCTGGAATAGTATTCTGAAAAGTGTTATCTCTGCCTTTATAGTTATTACTTTTGTGCCTCCTGTTTTCCATTTTAATCTCAGGCAATGTAAGACTACCAATACTATGCAGCAAATAAAAAAAAAAACAACTGAGTATGAAAGGTGGGTGAAAAACTTTCACTTTTACATAAAAAACACTAATTGGAGGTTTGGTAACCTTTTCCTCAATGTGATGGAGGTACCCTCAGGCCAATGTGCTAGAAACCAAAAACAAAAACAAACAAAAAAAACCACATCATCACTTGGCCAAGAAAATTTAAGATTAAAAAACAAAATTGTCATTTTATTTAACTAGTTTGCTTTTAAAAATTCTTACTAAATTCTTTGAAAAACATTCTAAGTCTTTCAAGAATTCAGTTTTAAAATTTGACTTTTGATAACTAATCTTTGCCATTAACTCCTGAATTACTGGCATTTTCACTAAAATTAAGAGTAGAACCATTAACACAGGAGCCACAGGAATATAAAAATCTATATAAACTGCTGATTTACATATTAAGCTTTAATGTGAGAAACCCAAAGTAAATATTCTGTTGAAAAATAAGCATTCTGACTCAATTCAGAAATGGAAAACTTAACAATGATAGCATAAAGCATTACTATTTTAGGCACAGTGTACTACAGAATCAAGATTCTCTGTCAGAGTGAAGATCCTTCTGGTTCTTTTATTAACATGGTAAGATCAAAGGCTCTGACGGCATTCCACACACCCACTGTGGAAATCACGTCCTCTGACCAATAACAGGAAAAGAAACAGGTTCTGGATCTATACACTTGCTAAACAAAGAAATCACTATTCATTTCAATATTTATAGTTTGATATTAGCATTTTAATACAGACTTATGGCACTAGGCATATATCATATTGTCCATTTTAAACACAATTTCTATTGAATATCTGTACACAGCCAAAGAAAACCAGTTTCAGTGAAGAAGTCTATTTCAACTACTGAATCCCTGATGGTTCTTCTAAACAATGAAGGCAATAATATATATGGATTTTCACCAAGTCAATGACAGTGTTCACACACTGGGCAGAGTGTGAATATGTAGTCATCAGGATTTGCAAACTAATTTGTTTTCAAGTGGTTTTTATCTTCAATTTCTAGGGCCTATTTCCAGTCCTAAAGGAAGGCACATTTAGTAAAAACACAGCCTTAAATCATGTCTTTTATATTCTAGCCACTAGTTTTGAATTTTCTCATCTCTCAATCTTAGTCCTAGCATACCCAGCCTCCCAGCTCAGCCTCAGCACAAGCTCAGAGTAATAAAAGGTTTTTGTTCTTAGTTATTACAAGTGTATCTTGATCAACACTGAGGCTTAACAGATAACCATCTATAAAAGAGCACTACAATTTAGTTTTCTTTCTTTCTTTTTTTTTTTTGTCTTTTTCGTGACCAGTAAGGGGATCGCAACCCTTGGTGTGATGTCTTTCACACCGTGCTCAGCCAGTGAGCGCACCAGCCATTCCTATATAGGATCCGAACCCGTGGTGGGAGCGTCGCTGTGCTCCCAGTGCCGCACTCTCCCGAGTGCACCACGGGGTCGGCCCTACAATTTAGTTTTTCTAACACTCCTCATTCATTCATTCAGTCAGCAAACATTCAAACTCCTACTCTGTCCCAGATTCTTGTTGGCCACTGTGGATATAGCACTGAAGGAAGAAAAAAACCCCTGCCTGCTCAGAGCTGACATTCTGCTCATGAGAAACAATAAATGCAGTTGTGAAGAAGAGAAACAAAATGGGGGAAGGGGCCAGGATGTGGAGGACAGAGGCTGCTATTTAGGTGGGAAAAAAGGACTTGAAACCACTGACCTCAACATGACCTCACATTTCCACATACAGCAAACTAGAAGTTAGTTCAATAACATCTACAAAATTAAAGGGTGTTAGTTTGTCCAGGCTGTCACAAAGACAGGTTCTGCTCTTGAACCTGTGCAGAAGATGTCATAAGGAACATAAAAAGGAAGAAAGGATACAGTAAACTTGAAAGAATGTTTTACAACAGGAAATTAATTCTGGAAGTACACAATGTTGCAGATTATTTCATATAATTGAGACACATTTATACTATTTGCAGCAGATTGAATGCCCCCAAAATCACTGACACTTAATTCCCACTATAACTATTGAGGATGGGAAATCCTGTTATGGTAACTAAAAGATGGGGCCTTGGAGAACTGATTAGATTCTAAGGACCGTGCCCTAGTGAACGGATTAATAATGGTGGTAATGGACATAGCTCTGAGGGCTTCAAAAGGAGAGCACGTGAAAATCTTTCTCTCTGCCCTGCCATTCTGTCAGGTGAGATCCCTAGGTCACTGTCGCCACCAACAATACCTTTACCAAATTTGTTCTCTTGACTTTGGACTTCCCAGACTCTGAAACTGTAAGCAATCAATATTGTTTTACAAATCACCCAGTTCCAGGTATTTTGTTATAAGCAACAGAAACAGACTAAAACACTATTCTAGAAAAATACATTCAAATGTTGGCTAGGCAGGGGAATCATTAATTACTACCATGATTCTGAAGTGAATTATTTGGGGCTTTATTTTTTTTAAGCACCTAAGCTTTTAGAAAAATTGTGGGACTGAAAAAAATAAATCTGTCAAGACACATAATAGCTGAAGCTTAGGGAGCGAAACCCAGCAGGAAAAAGAAGACTGGGCCTGGGTGCCAGGCCCCAGTGGGGGTTGGTATATGCCCTCTCATCTAACTCTCTCAGCATGTAGGTGGTACCCCACATACAAACTAGTGTCAAGTAACTTGGCCTTGACAGGCTACACTGCTCAACCCCCATTCCAAAACTTTTTGGCCTTACCTCTGTATCCCCTGCAACCCACCCTCCAGCACTGGAATCTTGTCATGGAAAAGACAACAGAAGAAAGGGAAGTGAAAGCATGTTGCTCCCTCACCGAAATGAAGCCTCTTTGTGACTTCTTGCCCTTAAACTTTGATAAATTTATTCTATCAAGACGCAGGCAAGTTAGAAATAAGCATAAGAAATCTTAAAATTGTATATGGAGGTGGGAAGGGCAACCCTGCTTTATTTCCTCAATAATCAGAACATTAGCTGGAGGCTTGTTGTCTCCTGTAGGGTGTGCTGCCTCGGGGACTACGCCCTGCCTGGCCCTGAGCCCCTCTCTTCCACGGCATATTTTTGACTGTTACCACGATTGAATCCAGCAGAACCACTTTTTTTTTTTTTGACTGGTAAGGGGATCACAACCCTCAGCATGGTGTTGTCTGCACTACGCTCAGCCAGTGAACGCACCGGCCATCCCTATATAGGATCCGAACCCGCGGCCTCTGCGCTACCAGTGCCTCACTCTCCCAAGGGAGCCACAGGGCCAGCCCAGCAGAACCACTCTTTCTACCACTGTCTTCTCCCTCATCAAGCTGTCTAGAGTCGTCATATACATGTGGCCTCTTGCAACTGGAAATGAATGAAACTCACCCCCATCTTCACATGCAGGCAGGTCACTAATGTGAGTGGGTGAAGCAGTCCTCAGCCCTTATCTGAGAGAGCCTAGTTTAAAATAAGCCACAGGAAAATGGAATGATTCAAGTCATTCTTGTGTGTTACTTCATTTAGAGGGACCGACAAGAAATCCAGTTGAACTAACACTTGGACAGTATAAGGGACTATGCACTCCTCAGAGAACCAGCATCTAATGTGCTGCTCAAAGCTCTGGAAGTTGATGAAAAACTGTCTCTTTTAGATTTAAGAATGAAGAGAGATACATGATCTGAAAAGAATATACTTAAGGTGACGAACTGGCAACTTAAAAACCAGTACTGGCCTGAAAATTTCAGATCTTCTTGGCTCTATAACTAAATCTTCACCCAAAACTTAGTAATTGAGTTGGGAATGCTTCCTCCTTCTAAACTTCCTGCTTTATTTCCCTACTGACAATAAATTTTTAAATATTTGCTTATTGAGAAATAGTAACTTATTGATCATTTAAACCTATTCCCTCCTTTTAAGATTTATTTCTACCCATACACTTTTCAATAAAATCAAATCAGTATAGAAGAAATAGGCGAGCATTTGAACAAAATGATCTATGATTCCCTTCACCTCTGCAAGTCTGTATAAGATGTTTCTATTATCTTATTCCCCATACTTTAGATATTCTATCATAGAATTCGGGGGGTGGGGTGGGGGGTGGAAGAAAGAAATGGAGAAATATTTTAAGGGAAGTCCACAGAAGCAGCTGAATACCTGTTCAGTCTAAGAACCACTACCAAACAAAAACACGCCTCGTCTCATTTTGCAGATGCACTCTCTCACAGGAAGTACCTGTGCAGATAGCCACCAACAATGTACATCTCTGTAAGGAAGTAGGAATACATTCCATTTTTTTAAACTGTGGAAACCCATTCATCATTTTCTTTTTGTCTTTTTTCGTGTCCGGCAACGGATCGCAACCCTCAGTGTCGCGCCCGCACCTCGCTCAGCCAGTGAGCGGGAACTGGTCTGTATATGGGATCCGAACCCTCGGCGGGAGCGCCATCGCTCTCCCAAGCGGCGCACTGTAGCAGTGCGCCACCGGGCCGGCCCACCATTCATCATTTTCTTTTTGTCTTTTTTCGTGTCCGGCAACGGATCGCAACCCTCAGTGTCGCGCCCGCACCTCGCTCAGCCAGTGAGCGGGAACTGGTCTGTATATGGGATCCGAACCCTCGGCGGGAGCGCCATCGCTCTCCCAAGCGGCGCACTGTAGCAGTGCGCCACCGGGCCGGCCCACCATTCATCATTTTCTTACACTGGTAATGTACAGTAAAAAAACTTATGTTTAGGATAACATGACATTTTCTACAGCTAATGTTCATTCACAGTTCTGAGCCAACCTTGATCTATGTGTTTTAATTTTCCTAGTGGCTGTTTTGACGTTGAAGTTTTTGGATTCTGTATATTATGTAAAAATAATTTTAACAACAAAAGCTATATTTTTACCTTCAGTAGAAATTCCTGTAGTTCTTGGTGGGTTTTTGTTACTGTTGTGACTGAAAGATCAGACCAATTTACCTGATTTAAAAAAAAAAAAAATTATATGGTTATTCCTCAGACAGGAACTGGCTAGAAAAAGTCATGTGTAAGACAAAGGACCTAACTTAAATTTCACTAAGATTAACAATTAGAAATATAAAATTAATCTGGCATAGCTTCTTCGAAATTGTTAAAATTCACCGAACATTGACAAATTCTACTCAGAAAAGTTTTCTAATAACTCCTTTCAAAATGCACAGTATTTTTAAAAAGCTGTCATAAAATGTGACTATGTTTTTGTAATTTTTCAGAAAGAGAAATGTTTTACGTTCTTTTTGTGAAGGTACAGGACTCTAAAATGACACTGATTGTAGATATATGTCTCCCCCAAAATAAAAACTATCTTCAGAAACACTAAATATACATTCTTAAAAGAAATAACTAGAGTTTATTGCCCCTCTTTGGTAGTACCATTTCATACTTTTGAGGATTTGTGGTTCATGAAAAGATTTTATCTTAATTTCATATCTTTAAAATCCTACTAAGATACCTGGGGCATGTATGATTACCTCTATTTTCAGATGGAGAAACTAAAGCTCTTTCAAAAAGGTTAACTTACTGAGGTGTGACCCTAAGCAAGCATAAGAGACAGATCCGAAATCTATTATGCCACCCTACCTCCTGGATACTTTTAATTCAGTGGACTCAACTGTTACCCACTAATAATTTCTACCCTACAATTACTTGAGCTGAATAGTTGGGCTATGCTAGTAACTAAGCCTTACCAACTAATACCATAATTAATCAGATATTTAAGAATACATTGAAATTTTATATAGCAACTTTCACAAATATTTTTATTAATTGGCACATTTCTTAAATGATGTTTAAATATTCAAATATTCATTGAGCAGCTACTTGTGCCAGGGGATACAGGAATGGACAAGACAGTTAAAGTCTCTGCAGGTTGATCTAGTTTAGGAGACAGATAAAGGAAACGAATATGTAAGAATTTCCATCAGTGAGTGCTGCTTCAAAGAAAATGCACAGGGTATGTATAGTACAGGAGTAGGGAGATGCATATTAGCCGTGGTGTCAAGGACCTCCGAGGAGGGAGTAGCTGAGCTGGATGTTAGCTGTGCTCAGTCTGGAGGAAAAGCATTTCAGGGCGAGAGGACAGGGACGCCTTCAGGAAGAAACAAACTGCGAGCTCTAGCAACAAAAGGAAAGCCTGCATGACTGAGTGAAGAGAGCAAAGAGTGAAACATGTGCCCCAAGTGAGACATGTGGAGATAAGGACTGAAAACTTGAAAACTGAGGATATGTCCCTCTTGAAGCAGAAGCCACAGTTTTTAAGTTCATTCAGATGTACTGAGCAAGTCAGACATAGTGGGATGGCAGAGGAAGAAGATTCCTGCTGTCCACGAGATGATAATCTACTGGAAAGACCTGTCAAAGGTCTGAGGATACTATACTGTGAATGACGGAGAGAGCTTTCTGTTGGAGGGTCAGAAATGACCTCATGAGAGAGGTACAGCTAAAACTTGGCAAGCAATGCCTTTGGGGAGGACGGAAAGTGAGGAAACACAGAAACATGGCATTATTCCACTTGGCTTGAGGGTGTGTGTAGCCCAACCTTAGGAGAAAGGCTAGACAGGCGACAGGCCAAAAGGAGACATTGAAAGTCCTATCCTGGGCTCTACCGTTAATCAGACAGCTATGAAGGACTGATGACAGAGAGCAAATTCAGGTAAGACAAGGCAACAAAGCAGGGAACAAAAACATCATGGAAAAGAGGAGGAGAAAAATACCAGGGAAAATAATGCCTGTGATCTTGATTTTAAAAATCTGACAAAAATGTTGATTTTTACTTTCTAAAGATACATCTTACGTTTTGTCTCTCTAAACCTAAGGCTCTTATTTCTTTTTAATAAAATTGCCAGAGTAATTTTCATGTGATACAACCTAAAAAAAACTTGGCAAACCATGCAGTGTATACTAAAAACAGCAATTCCCTTAATTGAGAACAAATATATATATATATATATAT
>NW_007726257.1:43910-63035 GCF_000696425.1 Galeopterus variegatus | reverse complement strand
ATATATATATATATATATATATATATATATATATATGTTTTTTCCCTTAAATTAGCAAACCCACCATAAGTTTTTCCAAAGATCATTTATCAGATTAAATGACAGATCTTTTGTGAGTGAGAATAGCTTACTTTGAAAGTGTACTCCCAATATTTGTCAGCCCTTTTTCTCTGGACTCCTTTCAACATTATCTTCTCAATGTGTACAGCTGAAAGAAAAAAAAAACACACACACACATTGACTTGTTGCACAGATTCTAGATACACATTCAGTTACCTAAAGTAACCCTATAATTTGACAAATGGTTAACAGTTAAGCTTACTTTGTTCTTTACTACCAGTCTTATATCATGAAATTAAAATAAAAAATAAGCAGAAACATAGCAATGTGCTATCGATCCATGAAGTATTTTTTTTTTCTATATCCACACGAGTGCCTAAGCAGTTTTGAGCATTCTGCTAACACCAAAAATAAAGAATAAGAAAAGGTGCCCGCACTGAAAATATTTTTCTAAATGATAATCTTCAAAACTGTCATTCATATTATCACAAACACAGCTAAATCAACTAGACATGGTTCATTAACTAAATACGGTCCATTTAATTATTTATAATTGGTGTAAACTAGAAAATATCTACTTTTCCTCTCAATTGAAAAACTACACAAAAGTAAAATACCAAGCTCATAAAATTTTTTTTTTTTTTTTTTGTCTGGCAACGGATCGCAACCCTCAGTGTCGCGCCCGTACCGGACCAGGACCGGCAACGGGATCGCAACCCTCGGTGTTGCGCCTGCACCTCGCTCAGCCAGTGAGCGGGAACCAGTCTGTATGTGGGATCCGAACCCTCGGCAGGAGCGCCGCTGCTCTCCCTACGCCACCAGGCAGGCCCGCTCATAAAAATTTCTAATTGGGAATTTAAAAATCGTTTTTCTCAAATGTGACCCTCAATATCATATAATGGTAAATACAAACTGAACATTATAATGAACTATGAAGGTTAATTGTAGCAAAACTTTCCATAATTTATTATAGAGAAAATAGCAGACAAAAATTACATTAAGCTTAGAAACAATTACTCTGAATTGAACTACCTAATCGGTTTATTCATGAAGAAAGCAAATGTACAAATCCCCCAATGATTCATTTTACACATCTTTTAATAAAACTTATCACCTTAGAAAATAAATCAAATTGGGGCTGGCCCGGTGGCGCACTGCTACAGTGTGCCGCTTGGGAGCAGGGCAGCGCTCCCGCCGAGGGTTCGGATCCCACATACAGACCGGTTCCCGCTCACTGGCTTAGCAAGGTGCGGGCGTGACGCTGAGGGTTGTGATACCGTTGCTGGTCCGGTCCGGTACGGGCGTGACACTGAGGGTTGCGATCCGTTGCCAGACACGAAAAAAGACAAAAAGGAAAAAAAAAAAAAAAGAAAAGAAATCAAATTGAAAAAGAGCCAATTTGAAAAGAGCCAGTCCACAGAGTGTAATATAAGGACTGAAGAAGAAAGATCCGTTGCCCAGGGTATAAACAGAAAAAAACAGTACTTACATGCTAAAGACGAAGATGATATCAGAGGCTGATAATAATGAATGTGATAAAGGTCACACAGAAGAGGATAGGAAAGTAACCCAGCAGAATAGGGTGGGTCACTGTTGGATTCAGGGGTAGGGAAGAAAAGGGGAGGATTCATTTTGCCTTAGAGGAAGAAGTTAAAATAGATGAAGTAGACTATACACAGCAACAGAAGCACAGAGGAGGAAATAAGATTATTACAGACCACAGAAGGTGGGCAATGAGAAGGCATATGATATAGAAGCATATAATACGGAAACTGCAGAGAAACAGATAACTCATAATAAACAAAATGTTACCGGTATTTTGTGCCAACTTTCCAAATACGTAGTGTTTGGTGACCTGCTTCTGGGCCAATTTACCCTTTTAGAGCCAGAAATGTTAAGAATGGAGACAAAAGAAAATCTCAAAAGCCAGGCGAAAAGCCTGTAACTCCTCGTAACCATGCAATATCACAGACAGTGGGGATGGGATGGTCTGCTGTTCCCAAAAGCTGTTATATTAAATTACTTAAAGGATGACAGTTTTGAATAAAAACCTTCTAAACTAATCTATATTCAGAAATAAAACAGCTCTACTTCTGCAAATTATTGGGCTCAAGGATGGGAGACCTCCAGTGATTTTCTTTGTTATCTGTTCAGATCCCAGTTTAGCTTAGCAGAAAAAGCCACTATGGCATTACAAGACGTGGAAACATAACCGGAGCTTCAGCCTTGATTTCAAGTTATATCTGCTGTTGTCTATTAGAATCAAGGTAAGACAAGACAGGATGTGGGAAGGAATGGCTGATAATGAGAGAGTCTTCAACCTTGTAAATTAAGACTAAAAAGCATGTATCATGCACAATTCTTAAAAAGTTAGGAATATACGAAAAATAATCTATAGAAGCACATTACAGTTAATTGTCAGCATTTTGATATAGTCTTTACATTTTTCTAATGTTATTTCTAAAAAGGACCTTCATTGTAAAACTAAACTCTGCTTTAGGTTACTCACAATGAGCTTAGCTGAAGTAGTACATAATCAACGTAGTTTAGTTGGAGATAGTACTATAACAGTCCTGAATAGAAGTGTAATTATATAAACTTTTAACAGTAAACATTCAGACCTATTTATTTGTCCTCTGTGAGAAAAAAACGTATTACACAAAAAGGATTATTATTGGGACTAAAAGAAGACATAATAACATAAATTCATAATTGTCATAACTCAGTGTGATGCTTATCGCACATCCTTTGGCTCTTCTAAAGCCTTGTGGCAGTCTTCTACATTCTCCATTTCAAATTTTTTTCCCAGTGCAAGTTAATGGATTCTCCAAATGCGAAGAGAAGAGAATATCTGAGAATATCATTTCTTTTTAGATGCCCTTTCATTCCCCCATCCCAACCCTCTTAAGAACTGCTTTACTACAAGAATGGATTTGTAAGAAATTTGTTCACTCTATTATGAATTTCTATAAAATTAATTTTTTCAGTAGACACTGAGCTCATTCCACACTTAAAGCAGTATACTAAATACTTCAGGAATAGGATAAGGTCTTTGTCCTTCACAAGCACACAATTGGGTTTCAGATACAGTCAAAAAGACACCTGACTGTAACATGGCAGAACAAGCGTGTGCTAGGACAAGCCAAGGACTGAGGAGCAGGGAGGAGCCCAGAATGCAGATGGGCAGAGCTGGGAGAACTGGCTTTTGAGCAAAACCTTGGACCTGTAGAATTTCTCTACTCCCAAAAAGAAGAGGAAGAGATTAATTGGGGTAAATAGCACCCTGCAATCTTTCAATGTATTGATGTTTTAAGTTTACAAAAAATAATAGCATACCTTCTCGCTGAGCTCTATGAGGTGCCACAGTAAGTCCATCCTGAGGTATTGGGGCTTGTTCTATTAAATTGGTCTCATTAGTTTGCATGTAACCACCATGAGCAGAGTCATCCTGAATGAGAAAGTGGAGGGCATGTTAATCTACACCACAGACTAAGAGTAATAAATCCCATAAAAATAAACCAGATTCAAGCCTTCCAGTTTTAACACCACCATTTTAATAACAATTGTTAGAGATCAAATAGGTGATTACACACCAAGGGCAAAAAGGCACAAAGCATCATCAGAGCAGCAGGTAAATAAGTATCAATATTTGCCTTCATTTAACAGTTATATTTTGCCACTTACTTACTGTCCTGGCCTCCTCGAGACATACGAAATTGCATATTAATATTCAGAGTTGCCATGATGTCAATTCTTTACTACAGTGAACCAGAATTGAAGGAACACGTAATAAATGGGACCCTTCACACTAATCCCCCATAGGTAAGGGTATTTGTCCTTTTTACATTAATCATAACACAACTTTTATTCACTGCTTGGTATTAGTGACAGTCTAACAAGATGCTTTGCAAGGAAAAGTTTTACAAAAAGTATCATCAATACATGCCAAGTCTTTCTAAACCAGAATGTGTATAGGGGGTTGGGGAGAGTTTGAGTAAGGGGCACAAAGAATAATTTTGATTTGTAATGATCAATATGCTGATAGTATTGATTTGATCATCACATGTTGTACATAGGTGGTTGTCAATGCTATATCTCAATAATATGTAATCAGTTTTGCTTTAATTAAAAAAAATGAAAAAGAAAGAATGTGTATAGATAGTGAATTTACTATTAAAGTTAAGTCACCTAACAGCAACTGGGTGCTCTAACTGAGTTTGTTCAGTCAATCATTAGTGACCCGGAGTAACTTTTCTCCTAGATCTGCTGCTTGGAGTAATAAAGGGCATGCCAATCTCACACACAGCTCTCCAGAATTCACGCACTGTCATGGACATATTGTTACTATAACACACTGGTGAAGCCAAAAATTAAATAGCCGATGTCAGTTCTCTACCAGAACTCACACATTATCCCCGCCCTTCATGTTCAGATCTCAAAACACCACCATCAAAATCACCTGTTTCAAAAACTATTTACAATTTTACAAATCTGCAGTAAATAATATACATTGACTTTAATTGTGTAAAGAAATGAGTCAAAGAGAAGACCCTAAACTTCACGAGAATCTCAATTTAAAATATTTGTTCTGCTGTCTAATGATTTACCCTGACCTGACAATGGACAGCTCAATTTCTGGGAATGAAGCATCACATTAGATACTCCTAGGAGGTAAGCTTCAGCCCCATCATCTATTTCCTTGGGTTTCTAGAGGTAGACAAAGACTATCTCCATGCAACCATTAAATGAGGAGAGCACAGACCTCTTAATTCAACATCCAATTTCTGAAACACTTAGCCTGATGGCATTTACCAATTTTCAATATTACTGATTTGAACGATAACAAACCATAAAGTCTTTTATTACAAAGTAGCAAAACCACATTTGCCTAAGAGAGATTTTACATCTTAAAAATTTAACACTGCTGTAAGTACCTCAAAATCCAAATAAAGTGCTATAATCCTCTCAAATAGTTGTATTAACTGAAAGAAGCTTAGTTGAATAGGTCAACCATTTCCTATAGTAGAATATTTTCTATATTGTTCATATGTGGTTCATAAATTTAAAATAACACTTTCAAATATAAATAAATGCAAAATATGCAAAAAAACAATAGCTTTCATCAGGAAAATACAAATAGAAACTACAATGAGATACCATTTCGCCCTATTATAATGGCTGTTATCAAAACAACAAGTATTGGCAAGGATGTGGAGAAATAGAAAACCTTCTGCACTGATGGTGGGAATGTAAAATGGTACAGCCATTGTGGAAGACAGTATGACAGTTCCTCAAAAAATTAAATACAGAATTAGACCACAGTAGTCCCATGATCCAACACAGTGAGGGAACATTCCTAGGGCTACAAATTGAAGTTGGGGGGGGGGGAGGGAGGTTGGGGGATAATTGGAAGGGGACAAAGGTTACAAAAGCAATTTCTGGTAATGTGTCTGTCCCCAGTATGAATCCAGCCCCCACATCATGGGCAGGAGGGGGGATAATCAGCTTTGTATCTCATGAATATTCTAAATAAATAAATAATTAATTAATTAAATGTAAGCAAAAAACCCCAAAACAAAACAAAGGAGTACTGCTAAATAGGTATTTAGTAGAACGTTCCTCAGTTGAGATTTGTCTGATTTTTTTCTGCTTTGTATCTTATGAATATTCGAAATAAATAAATAAATAAATAAATAAATTGCCATATGATCCAGCAATTCCACTTGTAGGTATATACTCAAAATAACTGAAAGCAGGGACTCAGATTATTTGTACACAAATGTTCACAGCAGCATTATTCACAATAACCGCAAGGTGGAAACAATTCAAATGCCTATCGATGGACAAGCAGAAAAACAAAATGTAGTATATACTTACAACTGTGTATTATTCAGCCTCAAAAAGGAATGAAATGCTGATAAATGCCATAACATGGATGAATCTTGAGGACAGTATGCCTCAAATAAGCCCGACACAAAAAGACAAATACTGTATGATTCCACTTTATAGGAATTACCTAGAGTAGTCAAATTCATAAAGTAGAATAGTGGTTGCCAGGGGCTTGGGAAGAAGAGAATAGTGTTATTTAAGGGACACAGAGTTTCAGTTTGGGATAACAGAAAAATTCTGGATATAGATAGTGGTGACAGCTGCACAACAATGTGAATGAACTTAATGCCGCTTAGTTGTGCACTCTAAAAGGGGTAAAATGGCAAATTTTATGTTACGTATATTATACCACAATAAAAAATAAACATTTAAATGATCACACTGCCTCCATAAACATTAATACATTGAAGCAACCATGAAAAAGTAGTTTGCTTCACAAAACCACATTTTTGAAGTCTGAAGTTAATTTTTTTTTCCTTTTTGTCTTTTTTACTGACCGGTAACGGGATCGCAACCCTCGGTGTTGCGCCCGTACCGGGAACCGGCAATGGGATCGCAACCCTCAGTGTTGCGCCCGCACCACGCTCAAGCGGGAACTGGTCTCCACATGGGATCTGAACCCTCGGCGGGAGCGCTGCCACATTCCCAAGCGGCACACTCTCCAGTGCGCCACCAGGCCGGCCCCTGAAGTTAATTTTAAGTACACAATTCGACAATCAATAAAAAGCCCTGTTTAATAACATGAGAAAAATGGAGTTTGAGTTTCTATCTAAGGATCTAAGTTCATCAACCCATAAAATACCTACTACTAACGTGTTCCCCACACTCCCCCATTCCCTGGAGTCTTAGCATGCATCAATGCTATGAAACCATTTAGACTAAGTTTAGAAGCTATCTATAAAATTCACACATGTAATGCCACAAGAGCTTTAGAGATCAGAATTAGGTGCTCAGCGGCCCAAAGGTGAGCTACTACTCTGCAAAGCTGTCTCCCATCACATACATTTTGCTTTACTTTCAGGAGGGGGAAGAGTGCCATACAATCTGAGAACTACTGGTTTAAGGAAATCTTATAGAAGTTACACCCATTTTCTCTATTAAGTTCAGATTCCCATGAAAATGCAAAATCCAGATGACATGGCAGAATTGGCATTTACAAGGATTAGTTAGACAAAAGGTCAGGACCAAGTGAAAACTGGGGAATTTTTCTCTTAGACAGAGTTTGAAAATTCTAAGCCTGCAAAAATATGCACGGGCACACAATGTTAGTATGTGTGTGCTCTTTGCCTTTCTTGACTCATGGGAGGTAGGGCCTCTTCTGTCTGTCAGCTTGCCTCCTCCGAGAGCTACTGGATAGCACAAACCTTTGTGTCACGCAACTCACATAGAGTTTCGCCAGAGCTCACTCAGATCTAACTTTTTTACACCTGTAGATCCATCAATTACACACTTGATATTTCCTAAATGTGAGCAAGTTTATGCAATAGCCAAGTGGCTAGAAGTCCTAAAAAACTTCTTTGAAAACATAACCATTAGAACAAAGGTCACGTTTGCCTCATTTTGTTTGTTAACAAAGGTCAAACTGTAGATAAACTATTTCAGTACACCTAACAATATTCTACTATGTTTCCTCTAGTCCCTTGATGTAAAGTATAAATTTTAAAATACCAAGATAGCCCCGATATAAAAATAGTAAGAAAGAATTTCTTACTTTTTTTTTTTTAAAAGATGACCGGTAAGGGGATCTTAACCCTTGACTTGGTGTTGTCAGCATCACGCTCACCCAGTGAGCTAACCGGCCATCCCTATATGGGATCTGAACCCAGGACCTTGTTGTTATCAGCACCACACTCTCCCGAGTGAGCCACGGGCTGGCCCAGAATTTCTTACTTTTTAAAACTAAATTTACTAACTTCTTCCCAAGTTTTCACACTCATCAAATAAGACTTAGAAAATAACATTAGTATATAACCACATTCTATTAAGGATAGTCAAAAATTCTTGGATACTCCTCCCACTGAAAGGTGGAAACTAATTCCCCACCCAGTGGATCTGGGCTGGCTTGAGAGACTTGCATTACCAAAACAACGTGATGGCAGTGTTGTTCTGTGGAGGTTAGGTCCTAAGAAGCTTTGGCCTCTTGGACACTGCTTTTGGGTGTCCCGAGTCACCACAAAAGAAGTGCAGCCCTCCTCAAGGCTGCCATCCAGGCTTGAGAGGCCACATGGAGAAAGGAGGGGGGTCAATAGACACTATCCAAGCCCCAATTGCGTATCCAGACACCCTAGAGCAGAGACAAGCTCCTTTTCTGTTAGTTACCTGTCTAAATTCCTGACCCACAAAATTCTGAGAGATGGTAATAAAATGGTCATTGTTTTCAGCCACAAAGTTTTGGGGTTAATTTGTTACAGAATTATATATTTTAAATTCTCTTGTTTAAATAACCAGGGTTGCAAATATAGCGTATGCTATTAAGCAAGATTCATAAAGTCTGCTTTTAAATGTTAGAAAGTGATTCATTATTAGAAACATTACTGAGATGTCAAATTTCATCCATTTTTGTGGGAAAGGACAAAAGAAGTCCAGGAGAATTCAATACTTTTTTCCTGTCTCTTCAACCAAGAACATGTGGGAGAAGAGGCAGGTTTGTCTACTCTCTACTCAGTGAAATAACACAACTCAAGCCCAAGTCATACCTTGAGTCATCCTATAGCACCTGATAAGAGGCAAGTTCAGGAGTGAAAAAAAACATGGCTGGTAATGTATTAGAGTTGCACTGGAACAAAACTGACACAATAGTTCAGAGGAGGGACACCAACGAATCTAGAGTTCAGAAATGGCATGACATGGATTCCTGCTATGATAGTGAACTCACTTCCCATGTAATTTATTTACGGCTTAGTTTAACTAGAAATGTGGGTATGAGGTGATTCAGCAGGAAGAGTGTGGAAGAACTAGCTATCTTAAAGCTTGGGCAAACGTATTCCAACTACTGAACGTAGGGGGTGGGGGCAGGGGCCAAACAGTTTACTCAAACTGTGTATATTCTTTTCCATTAAAGCCCACAGAACAGACCAGGCCACTGCACTATAGCTGTGCAAGCTCTTCTTCACATGCCATTTGTGAACTAACAGTGGTTACCTGTGCAGAGTGGAAGTGGAATGAAACCGGATGGAGGAACAAGAGAGGGCAGGGAAAGTCATCACTATCCCTTTCTATGTATTTTGGGGGGGATTTTATGCATTTATTACAAATTAAAAAATAAAACTGTTGATGTCATTGTCTTTTCTAGAGAACTAATGGTAGGTTGCACCATTAGGGAGGATCTAGCAAAAGAATGCCAATATGGAAGCCTATTGGGGAGGAGGATGGTGGAATTCGAAAGAGAAGTAAGGGCAGCAGTTTTTACCCAATAACTGCCCTTAGTAGTTTCCTTATAAATTTCCCTTCATGCTTCTGCTATTTTGACCTAAATAGTGCCAAATGTTAGTTAATAGTGGACTAGTGAAAAATACAAACTTGGTATTAGATCATAAAATGATGAAGACAAGGAGTAGGAATGGCTTTCTAGCCTAGACCAATGGTGGTAGCCCCCTTTTTACCATCAGCATCTGTGTTCCCTTTCCCAACCTCCTGTTCTCAATACAGAAGGAAAAAGATCTCCTTTTTATGCTATGAACCAGCACATTGAGCCAAAAACTGCTACACCCCTGGGTCAGCAGCCCCCAGATCTTCAAATCCCCACACCAGGACGTTTCTGTGTGAGGTGAAAGAAACGCACCTGACAGCATGAGTGCACAGGGATCTAGAGAGGAGTGGATCTCTCCCCAGCCCACATGTGACTTTCCTAACAGCCTTTGTCTTCACAGCCTTGCCCCACCAGAGACGATAGCCAGGGAGGCCAAGGGTGGGAACTGAGCCTGGGCTCAGAAAATTGACAGCCCAAGCACTGCCAGGCCTCCTAGCTCCTGCAGCAGAGACACAGCCTTCATCCCTAGTGCAGAAACATTCTTGGAACTGTGTAGAAATTTAAGCTTATAGAGTTTAAGAAGGATCCTCAGCAGTAAGTGATACATTAGTAAATATTACAGTGTTGAGAAACACAGTGTTAGGACTCATGATTAATGTTGTCTATTAGAATGGGCACCTTCCCCCAACAAACAAACCAGTCATACTCAGTGCCACTGGGCAAACTCTCTGTATGTAGGATGACCTCTTTCTCAAGGAGGTACTCCCAAACACTACATCATTTGGTTCACATATGACCACACAACCATGCTGTTCCTTCTTGGGTTACTGTGAATTTCAATCATATGACTCCCAAAACAAAAGTCAGTTATATTTCAGAAAACTATCCCAATTTAAGACATTCCTAATAAGTAACACAAAAATTCCACAAAACTTACATTAGAGTGCTCACTTCAGTGACCAAAGTATTTAACTTTCTAATCACAAGCAAGGTACTATTCCAACTCCACATCTGACTCACACCACCCCTTAAGCAAATCATAAATAGGAGATGAAACACTGGAAGCTCCCTACAGTCAACCATCCAAACAATAAGAAAATAGTTTTTAATTATGACTTTTCATCCTATCAAAATATCACTAGATTTGCACCAATTTATGCATCTCACACACAAAAGCTTCTTTAATTTAGGGAGTACAAATGGTCTTATCTTGAAAGAGTATTTAATATGCACAACTATTCAGCATTCACCCATTGAAGATTAAGTTCAAATCTACACTGTTCTAAAGTTGTTATCTGAAGAAACAATTCCTTTTTTATTTCCAAAATAATTGTGCCTATACCATATAATTGCAAATATTCTTATAAAGTACTTGGTAAGTATAATTCAAAATAACACAAAAATCACTGCCTGATGCACTTACTCTTAAAGCAATTTACTACATTGGTATTATCTGGAACTATATTTGAAAACCCTAAGCATAGGAAATTATGATTGAGCACTTATGATACATGCAACACTAACAAAAAATAAGACGTTATGCCTGAGCCTTGGGGAACTTATAAAATCTAATGGGAAAGGTCAATTATATGTTACAAATAATACAAAAAAAAATCATAGGAGAAGCACCAAAATTATAACAGAATATACATGCTGTTCGAATTCAAACGTGGCAAAGACATGGGAACAATTCCAGAGAACATCATACAAGAGGTGATGGTATAAGCCCAGCCTTGAATGAGAGGTAGGATATATGAAAAAAGAGTGGGAGAAAGGGGTTTTGAGTCCAAACACCTACTAGAGGTCAGGATCCATCAGCAGTGAAAGAAAATGTAATATGATTAAATACTGCTTTAGAAAGATTTATGTGGCAGTAGTATCCAAAACCTAAGAGGTGAAAAGGCTGAAAAAGCAGGGGACTCAAGAGACTACCGTAAAAGTCTAAGCATAAAGTCCCCAAAGAGAACGGTGCGCCAGCAAGGATGAGGAAAGGATGAATTCAGGATGTGAGGGGAAAAGAGGATTAAGGATTAAGGTTATCAAGCAAATCAGGGTGGCTAAAAGTATAATGGTACCATTGAGAGAACTGGATAAGTTTGGAAAACTTTTTAAAAATCAATGATGTATTCTTTTTATACAGATTAAGTTTAAAGTGACAGTTGACATTCAGGGAGATATACATCATAGAAACACACAAATTTTCACTGGCTCCCAGTACAACCTACTGACAACCTATTCCTTTAATCTGACCTCCAAGGCCCTCTATAACTCATATATTACTCCTTCAAACATGTATGTGCTAATCACTCTCTGAATAATACCTACAACTCACTCTTGTTTACCAGACATTTTCACATACATTATCACAGTCACCTTCACAACAGTTACATGAAATGGATGGGGATGAGATCCCTATTTTATACTGGGCACTCAGAAGCCGTCAAAGACTAAATAACTTACCAAAGTGACCTTTTCAAAACCTAAATCTGACCTCAAATAAATTACTTCTTGAATGAGCATAAAACACTTCTAATGAGTTAAGACATTTAGAAGGGAATTAAAGGTCAAATTTTCCCTGGAGTATAGGAAGAACAGAAGGAAATGGACTACCAAGAACCCAGCAGCTCTAACCACCTGTAACATAGCACGCGATTAGGTATTTCCCTTCTAGATTGACCGTTTAAATAGATAGGAACCAAAAGTTACTGGATGAACGAAGCTTTTCTGAAAAAGAATTCGCTAAGTAAAAGAAGTACTGTTATACAAAGTCCTCCACAGTGAAAAACAAAGTCAATAAAATTAAAGCTTAGTTTGCTGTAAAAGTAGTGCAGGCCTTGCTTCTCTCTCAAAAAAAAATTTTTTAGCTTAATATTTGTCAAGGAAAGACAAAAAATATTAAATAAGCTAAAAAACTAGCCAATTTATAATCTTCTATTAAAAAGGTATAAAAATACTCCTTAATTATCTGTAGGTTCCAGTCTGCGTTCTGAACTAATGAAGAATTTTGTAACTTAAAACTGCAAAATAAGGCCAGCCCGTGGCTCACTCGGGAGAGTGTGGTGCTGATAACACCAAGGCCACGGGTTTGGATCCTATATAAGGATGGCCGGTTTGCTCACTGGTTGAGCATGGTGCTGACAACACCAAGCCAAGGGTTACAATCCCCTAACCGGTCATCTTTAAAAAAAAAAATTAAAAAAACAAACAAACTGCAAAATAGTTCTAAATTATAGAATAGTTTTCTAGCCAAATGTTCAAACTGGATAAAGATTTAAGTAGATGCATGTGAATTAATGATAATACAAATTCAATATATATATTTTTTCTATTCCCATCTCCAAATCCAACATGGGGAAAATATGTATTTTCATGACATGTGACCCAGAGAACTGCGTCCTTTGGGTTTATCTGTGGCATACCAGATCTTTAAAATGAAAGTACTAACAAAAATAAAATAACTGTCCCAAATAATTGTGCCTCAAGTATTACCTTTTCTATTATTGTCCTTCCTGAATATCAATCTACTTAGAGGTATGGTAGTAGTGAACAATATACAAAATATTCCACTACATGGACTTTTATTAAGTGAAATTTAAAAAAACACATTACTGAAAACAATCTGGAGATTGTGTCTTAGTGGGAAAAAAATGCATTGAGCATTTTTCTCACAACATTCATGTTCAAGACAGTATGTAAATTACCTTGCACCTTATGTCATTAACTCAATCACCACAACCTCAAAAGGAAATTATCCCCATTTTACAGATAAGCTTGAGACTCAGGGGTTTAAGTGGGCTGATTAATACCACAGAGCTAGCTGGCAGAGCGGGAATTTAATCCTCCAAGTGTAGTGCTCTATTAAACATGGCTATCACTCTCCAAGGCCCTCTGATAGCCTCTATAACACACTCCTTGTCCCTTACCCACAAGGAAAATTTACAAAGGTAGTAAAGAAAAATGTCTATATCTAGACATAGATGGATACAGATATATCTTAGTTAACTTGAGGAAAGAAACTGCTTCCTCCCCACCTCCACCATCCCCTCCTGCTGTGGAATAAATGAGATTTTCCCTAAGTTCTCCTTGTTCGAGAAACACCACTGGACAGAAAACTCCAACTAGAGAAGGACAACCAATATTTTAGTGATTATTTGCTACTAAAATAATCACTATTTAACTCTGATATTCTAAAAAGCCTCCTCCAAAGGCTTTTGTAACTGAACTGCTTTTATTCTTCTGTGCTGCAGCCAAACCAACCTAAAATTCCCATGAGAAACATAGCTATTTCTGCCCCCACTCTCAATTTGTGAGATGCTGTACACACTCTACCACCACTTTCCGCACAAGGCCAAACTTTTACCCATAATTGCTAACATTTATTGAAGAACATGTGCCAGACATTATTCTAATGAAGCACTCATTCACTGAATCCTGCATCCCTGACTTTTAAGCAAGGAAAGCCTCAGGCATGCCCACTGCTCCAAAAACACTATTCACTTTAAAATATCAAATATCCCCACAGTGGCCAACAAATTAAATAATGGCATTTATTACCAATGAGCATCAGAACTGTTTTTTTAAAAAAACATCTTCTTAGTGCATAATACAATAACAACTGAAATCCTGACAACCAAACTTTTCCCTCTTATTTTAAGTCTGCTGATCCTGGCTGCCACATACACATTCAAGTTAGAGTAGCAACACTTATGAAAGTACTTCAAAAAGTTCATGGAAATATTAGTATTATCTTTCAATTCTATTTTTCCATGAATTTTCTGAAGTACACTTGTATGTTAAAACTCTTCAAAGAGTTTTCTTTTGCAGACCCCAACATTACCAGTATATTATCTGTACTGCAAAATGAGTCAAAGTATTTGGTCTACCAAGTACAATATAACTAATTAACTTATGCTATGAAAAAGTGACAATTTTGCAAGGTTCTTTTTTTTTTTTTACTAACTTCATTAATTTTAATTAACTAGGACCCATGACCACTCACTTTTGTGAGTTCAAATGACATTAACACATAAGACTGTGTTTTTGTTTCAGTTTACATTTTTATCATTCATTCAAATATTAGTACTACTTGACAAGCCATGCAACTAAGCTTTGAAGATCCTACAATCTCCAGAGAATGTCCATAACAATATTAAGGACTAACTACTACTACTACTAGGATAGTCTAAGCATTTTATGCTTCTAACACATTTGTGTCTCTACTTGGGGGCTATACCTCCGAAATCAGAATATCCATTTTCATAAAACGTTAAAGTGTCTTTAAGTACGCAAACATAAGCTTGCCTGTCTTGCTTCCTGTATTTTCAATGAAACAGCAACAAACCTAGCATCTATTAAAATACTTATGCAGTTTTTTTGTTGCTAACAGTTTATAGGTTGGCTTCCTAATAATAGGAAGCAACCCATTTTTAAAACCAGATGTTTTCAGCTATGCTAACGTTTCCTAGGACACTTAATGAACGTTTTCATAACTGCTCACTGGCCTATTGGTTGAATTTTACACAAGTTACTGGCAGTCCACCACGGTTGTGAAGAACAGGAGATTTAGGTACAAGTCTCCTTAAAAAAAAAAAAAAAAAAAAAAGCCAACATTTAAGTTGTAATCCAAGACGTTTACCACACCTAAATCAGAGAAAAACTCTGGAAATGTCACTTTGAAAAGTAAAAAGTCTTACTGAATCTTCCTCCCTATTTCTAACGTGACCTAATAAGTACATTCTAGTGGTAATCTGGGGACCTCAACTATTAACATTGTATACATGGCATACTACTAACAGCTGCTGGGCCTGGTGGCATTAAAGCACATGTTCTACCTGTAAACATCATTAGTTTCTAATTTTTTTTTTTTTAATTTTTAAAATCTTTTTTTTCCCCCTTTTTTTGTCTTTTTTACTGACCGGTAACGGGATCGCAACCCTCGGTGTTGAGCCGGCACCGCGCTCAGCCAGTGAAGAACCGGTCTCCACATGGGATCCCAACCCTGAACCCTCGGCAGGGAGCGCACTCTCCAGTGCGCCACCAGGCCGGCCCTAAAATCTTTTTAAAGGATGACTAATAAGGGGATCTTAACCCTTGACTTAGTGTTGTTAGCACCACGCTCTCCAAAGTGAGCTAATGGGCCATCCCTATATAGGGATCTGAACCCGTGGCCTTGGTGTTATCAGCACCACACTTTCCCACGTGGGCCACTGGCCTGCCCTTAATTTCTTTTTTAAAGAGAGGCTGATTCATATTAGGTACTGGACAGAAGTCATGTGAGAGCTAGAAACACTACCATGGACTAGTATATTTAATAGAAAAGAAAATTAGTTTTACATCACTACGCTGCTTGCAGCACCAAAGAACTTCACTTAGTAGTACGGAAAAGAATGATTCCTAAGCAATTAAAAAGTTGCATTCTTGTGTCTAAAAGGTTACTTCCGGGGCAAGACAATGCTGCCCCACGAATTTCCCCCTTTCCGAGGGCAACGATCGCCGCAGCCAGGCATTCCCAAAGCACACAATCCACGTGGTTCTCCGCTCCGGCTCTAACGTCCCCGCGCTAGTCCTGCGCGGAGCCACTGCAGGAGGCGGCCAAGGGGGTGCCCGAGGGGCGGAGCCAGCGCGCCGGTCACGTGGGCGGCGCGCGCGGCCGCCATCTTGCAGGGCGGGGGAGAGGAGGATCCTGCGGGACTGGCACACAGTCGCCGTCTCCCGCCCGCCCCAGCGCGTGACCGCCGTGGTCCTCCGCCTGGCCGCCGCGCCTCCACGCGAGGGACGCGCGAGCCTCGGGCTCCTCCCTGCAGACTCGGAGGTGGACACGCCCTCCACCGGTACGCAGTGGGGGCGGAAGACCGAGGAACAGCTGGGTTGGATTGCAGCGAATCAGCATTTAAATCAGCCCACCCGCATCAGCAGCCTTTGGAGTGACAGCCTGGGAGCAACAAGATCCGCTAAAACGTCTTAAAGACTAGAACAAGTCACAGCTGGGGGACTCGGAGGACATTCTAATAAGCAGAAAATGTGGGGTCGTAACAACTTAATGAGACATAAATGGTTTGTTAAGGTCACCCTAAACAACTACTGGAGAAAAAAGTTCACCACACCACCGTCTACAAACAGCCTTCAGTGTTACCTGTAGTACACGTACCCCCATGACTTATCCCCCCACTTCGACTGATGGTCACAGGGCATTTCCTGAGAAGTAAGATGTGCTGAAACTAATGACAGGATGTCCAACCTCTCTCTGTCCACTGCTCCCAGCACTCACTGGTTGCCAGAAAAGACCACGCACTGCAGTCAAGATAAAAATCTCATTACCCTGGTTTTGCACACACCGTCTACCTGCCTTTCAACATTTGCATTGAAAGCAAAATTTAAATGGGAAGAAAAGGAAGACTCCCAGCAGTTAAAATGAGAAATCAAATATTATTGGAATGATATGAATAGAATGATATATGCTGTTCCACTGTGGGACATTTTCATTAGACCTATAATTTAAGGTTATCTTTACAATACACGTTACATGAACGTTTTAAAAAATATTTAAGTATTGTTCCCTAATTCATGCTTCTCCAAATTAATAGCTGTGTGGCTTAGGACTTTGGGGAAATAGCGAGTAGGCTGAAGGATAAAAAGGGCTTTTACTATCTACATACTTGCATTTATTACACTTGCATGCTAGTAGTAAATAGGCACTGGGAGATAAAATTTCAGACCAAGAAAATGCTGGGTCTAGCATTACTACATCTAAGTTTGATAAAACACGTCCTAAAAGCATGAGTTAATCACTTCACAAAAGCCTCAGGAAGGGCTCAGCCTAGATTACCAGCCCCCAATTCCCTGATTCCATGGGTACTGAGTGCACACAGCCATTAGTAAAATGCGATGCCCAACTTCAGTTCCAGGAAATGACAGTAGATATGTAAGCTGAATTAACTTACAAACAAGAAGAGGGAAAATTCCCTTTTCCACTATGTGATTTTGGAAATCCCCTAAGGTAAAAAGCATGGCATCCAAATCAATACTTTTCAAAAGACGGATCCACAAAAATAAGCTCTTACTGTACATAGTTTTTACTCCAACTAAAACCTATTCTTCCCCCTCCCCCGTTAAGATGTTACCTTCAAAGACTTTATCCGGCCTGAATTATTAAGTTGCTTTCATGACTATAAACATTCCTCTTTAATGTTTGTGACAAGTAGCCCAAGTCCATTCTCGTCTACTACATTCTGGTGTTTAAAAAACGCTTTTAGACAACATTAATGCCTATAGCAAAGGCCCAACAAATATCCCCGAAACCAAATCTCTAGATAGGCACGCATCCAGCCCTTTAGAAAGCTGGTTATGCCAAAGGCTGCTCTGGGAGAGGTTTCTTAAACCAGACAACCTGAGTTACCACTTATCTCAATCAATTCGCAGGTCTCCACATCAGATTTCCTCTGGGAAAATCTAGTTTACTGAGCAGGAGCCAAAAGACGTACACGACCCCTTCTAACTCAGGCACACACTAAGCAAAAGAGCCCATTTGCGCCAAAGACAAAGGCAGCACACGTTTAGAACACCTCACCAAGGGGGAAGGCAGAACTCTGAAATGTGGAAGCAGAGCGCCGGTCAGCCAGGAAGGAAAGGCACTGCCCGGGCCAACACTGTGCGGCTCCCTGCCCAGCTCCACTAGAGCTTCGCTTCTGCCCGCACCTAGTGCTGAGAAGCGCTCAAAGCCAAAAATGCCCTGAGACCTTTCATCCGAGAGGGGCCCCGGACTGGGAGCTCCACGTCTTCCGTGGCAACTCCGGCATGGAAGAGACTTCTAGAGCATTCTGTTATGGCGGGTGGCTGTATGTGCACAGGGTGGGGGGGGATTTGGTGGGGCGGGGGAAGTGGAACTGAGCGGCCCAGCAAAACGAAGACGAGTATTCCGAGGTTTTCCGCGGGGTGGGGGTCCCGAGCCACCTGCGCCGAGCAGGGGCTCGGTCAAGCGGCGTCCGAGAGCGAAGCCGGGGAAGCAGCCGGGCGGTGACCGCCCCACGAGTCCCGGGCGGCTCCGCGCGCCTTACCTGAGCCCTGGAACCGGCAAAGTTGCACGGCTCCACCTCCACTGCCGCGTCCTCGGGGCCCCGGCGGAGCGCGGTGCGGAGCCTCTCCAAGTGCTCCCTCAGGGTGACCCGCTGGTGGAAGGAGAAAGCCGGGTGTAGCGAAGCCATGGTGAAGAGCAGCAGCAGTTCCTCCTGGGCCCTGGAGCCGAGCCGGCCACCAGCCCGGGGCTCGGCGCCGCTGCCTTCCGGGCCGGAGCCGTCCTTCTCGGCGTCCTGTTCGCCGTTGCCATCCTCGTCCTCCACGCCGCCCCGCGAGCCCTCGCCCCGGGCCGCGCGCAGGCACTTGAGCACCGAGTCCACCTGGGGCAGAAGCCGGTGTAGGCGGCCGGCAGCCTCCCGGTTCTCGGAGCCCAGCAACGCCAGGTAGACGATGAGACGAGAGCGCACGGCGGGCTCTCGGAAGTCGGCCAGTGGCCCCGGGTCCGAGAGGCCATTGGCCTTGGCCTCCGAGTCGCGCAGGTAGTGGTAGTCCTTGCGCGCCAGGTCCTCCAGGCACGAGCCGAGGAAGCGCAGCTCCAGCGGGTTACACAGATCCAGCAGCCCGCACATGAACTCCAGGCGCTGCGCCGAGCCCAGCACCAGCCCGAACCACTCGTACACCCGTTCCTGCTCGCG